>NC_091310.1:28697012-28699512 GCF_038502225.1 Cherax quadricarinatus | reverse complement strand
GTGTGTGTGTGCTTTTGTGTGTGTGTGTGTGTGTGCTTTTGTGTGTGTGTGTGTGTGTGTGTGTGTGTGTGTGTGTGTGTGTGTGTGTGTGTGTGTGTTGTGTGTGTGTGTTTTGTGTGTGTGTGTTTTGTGTGTGTGTGTTTTGTGTGTGTGTGTTTTGTGTGTGTGTGTTTTGTGTGTGTGTGTGTGTGTGTGTGTGTGTGTGTGTGTGTGTGTGTGTGTGTGTCAGTGTACACGTATGAGTGTGAGAGGTGTGCGAGTGTGGAAACTGGGGTGTAGATTGCTAACCCTTTTTTCTGTCTAACTTGCCTCTGAACCGATATCTCGTAAATTCAACTGTTTGCTCGCCTCCCATTTTTACAGCCAATATTTATCCGATGGTTCAGGTGGTGGGCGAGCATGTGTGTGTATGTGTGTTGTATTTTTATTATTTTTTTTATAGCATGCCTTACCAATTTCTAGCGTCTCATTAGCCACACTTTTTAATCGGCCTGAGGAATTCATTATGGAAACAAAACATAACTGCAATTTTTCGAGGTTTAAACTCCTCTGGCTGACGATCTGACACGACCTATGGGCGTGAGGGAGCAAAACAAAAGTGGATCACAGGAGCTTAACTTTTTTATTTTCACGGGTCAGCTTATAAATTAAGTCTTCCAAAATATTCACACACGTGTAGCTGAAATAATACTTTGTAGGTCTGGTGGCTACGGAAAATCAATACCTTAGAGACACTGTCGGACAAGAGAACAGTCCTCATTCAGCGCAGTGCAAATGATTTTAATGGTTTCACAATCCTGTGAAATTAGATGATGGAAACATTTAAATATAACAAACGAGTGTGGATCCAGGAATTGTCCATGGTAGGTAGACTGTTTTGATGGGAGGATGGGGAAGGATAGGTCGCCGGAGGCACGAATTTTTTTTATGAATAGATGGCTTTCTTATGAAATGTAGTAGTGGCAGCAGCAGCGATGTAATGATTAATCGAAGTCAATGCACATCTAAAGGATTTACTTGCAAAGGGAAATACAAGTGGCCCAGGGAAGTCCATGGTGTCCCTGTCCCTTTCCTAGGACCCGCCTCTGGTAAAGAAATATCAGTACTTGGCCTAAAATGGCCTCGTAGGCTGTAAAGGTCATGTGGCTTGGCTTAATGATTCTTGTTCTCTGTCAACAGTGGTTTGTCGGTTTGCATAATCTTTTTATATAAAAAAATACTGCCGATGGAAGGGAAGTATGTTTTGATGTTAAACCATCGGCACGTTGACGAACATCTAGTTTGTAGACTGTTGAAAGTGAAGGATAGGTAATATAATCTTCAATAATTTTAGGAGACTAAGATAATTGCTAGTTATATTGCTACTTTCAAGACCTGTGATTTATTAATGGTGCAAGTCGGACAGGAACGTCGGCATAAGTGTGTTTCCTATGTGCGGGTTATTCATGTATTGTTCCAGTCATGGTATTGCGACTGTTCTTCAGGCTTCTCATGCACGTTTTGTGTGGAATGATAACTCAAGCAGGTTTTAGATTTTTGCGGAGAAAAAACGAACCCTGCTCCGTATTTTCCTACCAAAGAGTAAAAGTTCGATAATTAATTATAGAGGAATGAAAGCTGGAAAAAAAATGTTCTAAAATTCTGTAATGTAAACAGATTTTTCTACCTAAAATTCTGCAATCCAAACAGATCTTTCTACCTACTGTATCAACTACTGCTTAAATTTCACATTCATTGATTTGCAGAAGATCGTGTCGTTGATATTTACTTCGGCGCTTTGTAACCCTCTAGCTTCTGCGACCAACTTCTCGTGTCTGAGATACCTTTTGCATACGTACCTTGATATACGGGTATACCTCATCACTCCTTGTGCTAATATTTATCTTTTAGGCTTGCGATCTATACCTCAAAGCTTTCATTCTGTTATGAGGCTGGCGGTGGCGTCCTTATAGTTCTTGTTCTCATTATAGAATTTTTTTTAAATGTGACGGATCTCTTCGGAGTCTCTCTTTGCCGAGACCCACCTCGTCCTCAAACTTTAATGATACACTGAACGGCTATCAACTGGTGGGGAGGTTAGCGAGCTATAAAGCCCTCTTGGCCAGTACTTAAAGTTAAACGGATTTAATAAAATGCCATATATGCAAATTAAAAAGTTGTGATAACTCCGCAATGCAAGGGGTCACGAGTGCAAGTTTTTTTTTGGAGGGGGGGACCAAAAAAAACGAAGCAGTTAAGTAAAAAAGTAGGCCAAGTAGAAGTTTAATAAACGTTTAGAGTTGTAAATATGGGAGGGGAAATTTCCATGCATGTGAAGGCTGTACATCAGGGTCACTCCTTGGCACAAGGTCAGTGCCACTTACCACACTCCGATTCTAGTTCATTGACCCACTTAATGAGAGTTGCCTTCGGCGTGAAGTCTTTGGGAACTTTCGGAGTTCTGTCCTTGTATGAGGAAGACCTCTTCATTTCTTCACAATCTCTGAACACCTTGTCATAT
>NC_091310.1:28632012-28692012 GCF_038502225.1 Cherax quadricarinatus | reverse complement strand
ATCTTAATCCATAATGCTTTAGGCTTTCTTATGTTTTATAAGGTTTCCAAAATTAGTGTAGGTTATAGTACTTAAAGTTGTGAAGATTTTTATCTTAACACCCAAGGATTTGTTAATAATACTTATAACTTAAGGACCTGTCTAGGATGATCCAGTTGACACAGCTCACTCGCAGGTGTCTCTAACACTAACCATGTCGGAGCGTCTTTCTGCCTTCTTCAACTTAAACTGGAGAACCCGACAGTTCTTGGCGGTCTGCTCTAGTTCTCGCTTGAGGTCCCGGTACTCATCAGCCTGCTCCTCGCGGAAGTTGTCCTGCATCTCCTCGATCTCCTCCTCCAGAGCTCTGATCTCCTTCTTGTAGTCCTCGTTCTCATCCATCAGCTCCTCACACAGTTGTTCCGCCGCCTGCAGCTTCGATCTCAGGTCCTGTTGTCAGAGCAAGTTACCGCAAAGTGGAGCAACAAGTAGGCCAGAAATGCATTATATACATACATTATATATATATAATATAATATAATATATATATATATATATATTATATTTATATATATCGTGCAGAATAGGTAACACTGGTCAGCTAGCAAGAACTCGTTTAAAATTTTGTTCTTCCTAAAATTTTCTCTTATATGTTCCAAGATATATTTTTTCATTTATGTTAGTGTAAAAATTAATAATTTTGTGCCAAAAGAACCTTTAAAAATTTACTTAACCTTATTATAACAGGCGCAATTTAATTTAGCCTAATCAAACTCAATATATTTTAGATAAGTTTACAATAATTTAATAATAAACAATGAAATATTTTTTTTTCGTTAGGTTCAGAATGATTTTAGCGAAATTATTACATACACAAATTTTCGCTTGCCTTATTCGGCAAGAAGAGTGTTTAAGCCAAAATCGCAAGTTTTACCTATTCGGCACGACATATACATAATGAGGGACATCGTCTTACCTCCATGGTCTTCTCAACATCTTTTGGAAGCGGTCGCTTGTCGATCTCCTTCTTGAGGTCTTTAATTTCCTTGTTCTTGTTCTTCATGTCCTCGCTCAGGTCGTCATACTGAAACGTTGAGAGAAGTGGAATTACTTTTGTCATCGCTCAGATATTGTTCGTTGAAATGATTCGTTGTCAGTTTAAGAACGCAAATGAACGAAAATATAATTTGCTTGCTAAATAATTGCTAAAATATTATTAAAGAAATATGCGAGATGTGCAATATACACAAGTTTTCTAGCATGTAAATGTTTATTCATTCATTAGGGGTTTGCCGGTACTTCCGGCCCGGGTCTTCTCCAGATGGTGACCCGGCGCATGTAAATATGTTAGAATAATTTTCCGTTTAGCTATGAAATGCATTTACGATCACTCATTCCTTACTAGCTGTGTTTTTAGAAGAACACGGACATTACCTATCCTGCAGTGCGCAGCCACTACGATCGTTCTCCAGAACTCCAATACGGTTGTAACATCTGTTCACGAGTCGCTTCATAAGTGTTACCTTGGTTAATGTAGGGAAAACCCACCTTTTGTTGCATCTTGGTGAGCTCCGCTTGTTTTCTCACATCACCGAACTTGGGCTTCTTGCCCATGAGTTCCTTATTCTCCCTCTCCAGCGTCTCCGACTTCTCCGACAGCTCCTCGATCTGCTTTACCTTCTCCTTCAGTTCCTTCTGCAGGCGATCCAATTCCGACTGAAGGTCGATTTCCACTCTCTTTGGCTCTTTCTTGGGCTTGGAGAGTTGGATCACGTAGGTAGCATCCGCGGAGTCATCTTCGCTCTTAACCTCCTGCAGGAGGGAGATAAATGATGATCATGTTAATGGTGAAGCTCAGGAATCTCATGCTAGTCACTCTCGCGTCGAAGGCTGTCAATCATTACTTTAGAAATTCATAGTATATGTCACTGATTTAAAGAGAAATTACCTTGAGGAAAATCCTCGCGGTTAGTTGCTGGTTAATTAACATTTTAGAGCGATTTTGAAGATTAAAAGTAACTTTTAAAAAATACCAAATTAAATAATATTTTGTTTTATTTATTAAGTGTTTAGAAAATCAAACCTGGGAGTTTAACAAGATCGTTATTATAAGTTACTGGGTGAAATTAATTCACCAGGCATATTAATATTAGTAAGTCTACCCGTGCTAAAATAAAGGCATTGCCTATGCATAGTGAAATCTATTCTACACTTTTATCACAAGTACAGTGAAAAGTAACTAATAAGATGCCTTTTAAAAAAAATCGGAAATTCAGAAGGTTTAAAAAAAATCACTACTAATATAAAATAAGCTTCCAGAATTAATTTCTAAATTAGCTGGAACGGCGCTCTTAAACTTATTTAGAAGAGCAGAGTGCAGGAGCATACTAGCTTATAGATACAAAGAGGGTAAACAAAAGAAATATGTAAGCAAGAAAGCTAACGTGATCATTTAAGTACGACATTCTTAGTGTACAATTTCCTCCAGCCACGAGACAATGATACATTAACGGGTTATACCACTTTAGGATTATATGAAGGTACTTGTAGAATCCAATATCACTTTTCTTTCGTAGGTTATGAATCTCTTTAAGCTACGAGAACATACCTTCTAATTCTTGAGTAATGTTCTGAAAATTAGTTTACGTCAAGACAGAATATTTAGTTTGTCGCTACTTGTATATAAGCGAGTGTATCTATCTACACAATTTAGACTATCATTCCATAAATAGCAATTAAATTGGGCGTTTTATAAAAATATTACACAAAAAACTAATTAAGTGGAATATTTGGGGGTTTTATAGAAATATTACACAAATTAAGTGAATATTTATAGAGTCACAGCTCATTCAGATAATAATTATCCTTAAACTAGGAATAGGGCTAAGAGAGCACAGGTTTGTAAGTAAACACTTTTAAGAAAGGTGGGAGGATATGTACCTCCTCCCCAACAGATAACCACAAATCAAAACAAGAGAGTCAATCAAGGTTTGGGCTACAACATACTTACTCTGTTCCAACTGTACCCTTCGTTCTGGTAAATAAACAAATCGGAAACTTATATTAAATATAATTCCTCAAAAATTATCTCATTTTAGATATCAAAATGAACAAGTCAGTGGAAAAAATTTTATTTTACCCATTAGCCAAAATGCACATGCGAATCATTAATTTTTGTACAGTAGTCAGTATGACCGTCCTGAAGACTTATCAACTTTCATTGATCCACGACGGGCCAAAATTTCAACTTTTCAATTTCAGTTTAAAGATTCGTTAAGTGTTCCAGCTACTGTATTATGACTTTCGCACGTTTTAATCTATCCACTGGCTGGTTCGGTTGATTTGCATGGCAGACTTGTGCCTTCAACTAACACAATTGTAGAATATTTTCATGCATTTAGGCTAATCGGTAATTTTTTTTATCCCCACCAGACACTTAAAAATCTTTGTCACAAAATTGTTATAAAATAAACCATGTACAAGACAAAAATCGTAAAAAAAATATGAAAAGCAAAAGAAAAAATAAATTCTAGGGAGGTCAATTGTAGAGGAACAACTAGGCACCGAAGACTTACTCTGAGACTGACAATACTCTTTTTGGGTTTCTCATCTATCGTTGCCTCCTTGATCTCCCCCAGCTTGATGGAAGGCTTTAGCCGCGAGGGAGGTTTTGGTGGCTTCGTTTCAGATATGGACGGTAAAATAGAAGACTTTAATGTCTTTCCCTCCGACAAGGAAGACAAAGACGACCTGGACGGCTTAGTGTCAGAGACGTTCGATGACGAGGAAGGTGTCGAAGTTTTTATTTCGCTCGAAAATTTCGTACTTTTTGGCTCCTCTTCCTCCTTTTTTTTAGAGGTTTCTTCTTCGTCTCTTCTTACCGAGGACGAAGTAGAAGAAGTTCCTTGTAAGGAGGAGGTCCTGGAGAGGGCAGGCCTGGCGGGGGACTTAGTGCGCATGGCCAGATAGGAGGAGAAGGAGGAATAACCTGTCGAAGTATCCTTGTCGGTATTATTCGACAAGTCCTTCGAGCCGTCCCGGAGGTCACCGAGGCTGCCCAGGTCCTGCGACAACGATCTGGAGCTTCCATATAGGCGGTGCAAGTCTGTAAAACGAAACTAAATTAACTCCCCAGCAAAGCGCCAGCAGCGCATGCACACAATCATATACTGTACATAAATTAACTTGGGGATGAAAAAGATGCCAAAATTCATTAGGGAAAATAACAGGAAAAGGCCTATAGAATATGAATTATGCTTCACTGCTCTAGCAATGTAATAGACATGACTGAAGTACAGGAGAAAATTCCAAAGGAATGAAATCTCTGCAGTAATTGAATCATAGCAGTTATTTTTAGAATATAAGTGCTACATTCCTTCCTATACCTCCCCTTCGATTCATACTCAAATTTACAAGTGCTGCTTATTAGGTTGTACAACTGTATATTATTAATAGAAAAAAAAAGTTTAAATAACGCACCCATCCAGCAACTAGACTCCTACAAGAACACTACGGTATACAGAGAAAAGATTTCTCTATGCAGCAGAGATGCTTGACTCCGGTTGGCCAACTCATTACGTTCAAAGCTCTGGGTGTAGATTTAGTCCCGAAAGCTACGAGCTTGTGTATGTAGACAATCACCAGTGCGTAGCTGCTACACTTTGCTGTGTAAACTATGCTCGTCCGACATGACTGTGCTGGCTCTCTCAATACTTTATGTAACCTCGCAAATGATGGATACATCAATAACACCTACAGAAAAATGTAAGAGTTGTGCATGAACTTAGAGTCTATAATTAATATAGTTTTAGGTAAACTAGGCTTTTATAGGCTATAAATATTCCAGATTGGAAGTTTTACCACAATATTACCCAACCAGAAATATGAAAACTAAAGTTTCAGGAGATTAAGTATCCAGTACTTGAATTAATAAACTATCGTTTTATATATATTCTGATAAGTATGTCACTTTCTTAACGAGTATACATGTGCATGTATGCTTCGAGGAGTATCTCGGTATACATGTACTGATTTTCATTTAATCCCATACGTAATATAACAATTTAGAAAAACGCAAATAACTGGTAAAACACGTGTTAATATTTATCTCAGATACCTTGGAAAGCCGCTGGTTATGCAGAGAATTTCGGCAGATTAAAGTCGAGAATTAAAACTCCTGGACATTTTATACTCTTGTGTTATATTATTTGTAAGCTCAGTTTAATATAATTGTCTGAGGATAAGACTAGTAAATATATTGATAATTTTAAGTATCAAAACAATAAATTTATATAGCAAAGCTACAATGATGATCATTACTACGGTATAAGTATCATGATTTTCTAGTTGTCGATAGTCTTTAAGTTGATAAATAGTGAGGGAGACTTAGAGAAGCAGTTTGCGAATAAGAATATAAGCAGTAGTAATAATAAATGATAAAAATATAATTATCTAATTAATAGTAAGTGGAAATTTGTTTTTACATGACATCTGCAGGTCATACACGACAACACCTGCAGGTCATACACGACAACACCTGCAGGTCGCTCATGACAACACCTGCAGGTCGCACATGACAACACCTGCAGGTCGCACATGACAACACCTGCAGGTCGCTCATGACAACACCTGCAGGTCGCACATGACAACACCTGCAGGTCGCTCATGACAACACCTGCAGGTCGCTCATGACAACACCTGCAGGTCGCTCATGACAACACCTGCAGGTCGCACATGACAACACCTGCAGGTCGCTCATGACAACACCTGCAGGTCGCTCATGCAGCAGTCGCTCATGACAACAGCTGCAGGTAGCTCATGACTACACCTGCAGGTCGCTCATGACAACACCTGCAGGTCGCTCATGACAACACCTGCAGGTCGCTCATGACAACACCTGCAGGTCGCTCATGACAACACCTGCAGGTCGCTCATGACAACACCTGCAGGTCGCTCATGACAACACCTGCAGGTCGCTCATGACAACACCTGCAGGTCGCTCATGACAACACCTGCAGGTCGCTCATGACAACACCTGCAGGTCGCACATGACAACACCTGCAGGTCGCTCATGACAACACCTGCAGGTCGCTCATGACAACACCTGCAGGTCGCTCATGACAACACCTGCAGGTCGCTCATGACAACACCTGCAGGTCGCTCATGACAACACCTGCAGGTCGCTCATGACAACACCTGCAGGTCGCTCATGACAACACCTGCAGGTCGCTCATGACAACACCTGCAGGTCGCTCATGACAACACCTGCAGGTCGCTCATGACAACACCTGCAGGTCGCTCATGACAACACCTGCAGGTCGCACATGACAACACCTGCAGGTCGCTCATGACAACACCTGCAGGTCGCTCATGACAACACCTGCAGGTCGCACATGACAACACCTGCAGGTCGCTCATGACAACACCTGCAGGTCGCTCATGACAACACCTGCAGGTCGCTCATGACAACACCTGCAGGTCGCTCATGACAACACCTGCAGGTCGCTCATGACAACACCTGCAGGTCGCTCATGACAACACCTGCAGGTCGCTCATGACAACACCTGCAGGTCGCTCATGACAACACCTGCAGGTCGCTCATGACAACACCTGCAGGTCGCACATGACAACACCTGCAGGTCGCTCATGACAACACCTGCAGGTCGCTCATGACAACACCTGCAGGTCGCTCATGACAATACCTGCAGGTCGCTCATGACAACACCTGCAGGTCGCTCATGACAACACCTGCAGGTCGCACATGACAACACCTGCAGGTCGCTCATGACAACACCTGCAGGTCGCTCATGACAACACCTGCAGGTCGCTCATGACAACACCTGCAGGTCGCTCATGAGAACACCTGCAGGTCGCTCATGACAACATCTGCAGGTCGCTCATGACAACACCTGCAGGTCGCTCATGACAACACCTGCAGGTCGCTCATGACAACACCTGCAGGTCGCTCATGACAACACCTGCAGGTCGCTCATGACAACACCTGCAGGTCGCTCATGACAACACCTGCAGGTCGCTTATGACAACACCTGCAGGTCGCTCATGACAACACCTGCAGGTCGCACATGACAACACCTGCAGGTCGCTCATGACAACACCTGCAGGTCGCTCATGACAACACCTGCAGGTCGCTCATGACAACACCTGCAGGTCGCTCATGACAACACCTGCAGGTCGCACATGACAACACCTGCAGGTCGCTCATGACAACACCTGCAGGTCGCTCATGACAACACCTGCAGGTCATACATGACAACACCTGCAGGTCGCTCATGACAACACCTGCAGGTCGCTCATGACAACACCTGCAGGTCGCTCATGACAACACCTGCAGGTCGTACACGACAACACCTGCAGGTCGCACATGACAACACCTGGAGGTCGCACATGACAACACCTGCAGGTCGCACATGACAACACCTGCAGGTCGCACATGACAACACCTGCAGGTCGCACATGACAACACCTGGAGGTCGCACATGACAACACCTGCAGGTCGCACATGACAACACCTGCAGGTCGCTCATGACAACACCTGCAGGTCGCTCATGACAACACCTGCAGGTCGCTCATGACACCTGCAGGTCGTACACGACAACACCTGCAGGTCGCACATGACAACACCTGCAGGTCGCACATGACAACACCTGCAGGTCGCTCATGACAACACCTGCAGGTCGCACATGACAACACCTGCAGGTCGCACATGACAACACCTGCAGGTCGCTCATGACAACACCTGCAGGTCGCTCATGACAACACCTGCAGGTCGTACACGACAACACCTGCAGGTCGCACATGACAACACCTGCAGGTCGCACATGACAACACCTGCAGGTCGCTCATGACAACACCTGCAGGTCGTACACGACAACACCTGCAGGTCGCACATGACGACACCTGCAGGTCGCTCATGACAACACCTGCAGGTCGCTCATGACAACACCTGCAGGTCGCTCATGAACGCAGAATTGTCAAGCGAAGAAACTAGTCTCTGTTGTGTTCGTTTCTAACAGTCTGTCACACCGACAGCGGTCACTTACTCTGAACACCTTAATCTGGGCGCAGCTTCTACCTCGCACACCTAACAAGGGTACTGCAAGGGTCTGACAGGCCCACCATATATTTCAAGATATCTTACAAAACCTCGCATGCTCACACAATCGATTGGGACATGAATACGTAGAGTTACCTTCTCTTGATGAGCGGATCTGTTCCTTAGCCTCGTCGACGGCCGCTCGCAGGTCCTGTGCCGACCATGACACCGGCCGCGACTTGTTCCAGGACTTGGAACTGCTGCAAATGCAAACCACGAATTAATTATTGCTGTTGGCAGGAGCCCCAATACCCGTACGCGGTAGACAGTATGGGTGGTTAATGATCAAACTTCAAGCAGCAAGGAAAAACTAGGGATTTATCCTCTCATTACGAATGGGATTTCAAAGCATAAAGGAGGAATTCAAAAGCACAGGGAAGAGGGATTTCAATGAAGGAAATGTTATTTTTCTTAGTATGGGGAATGTGGTCTTGGGTAAAAGTAAAAAAGTTACCTTTATTTTTTATAAAACAGTGATGCCCTCAGTGTCTTAATCCAAGGTGCTGATACCCGAGACTAAATACATATTGCTGATAAACTTTACTTGTGTGTTAAAAGTCTACGAGTTTTATATTGCATTGCATATTATATATATATATATATATATATATATATATATATATATATATATATATATATATATATATATATATATAATATATATATATATATTTTTTATTATTATCACACTGGCCGATTCCCACCAAGGCAGGGTGGCCCGAAAAAGAAAAACTTTCACCATCATTCACTCCATCACTGTCTTGCCAGAAGGGTGCTTTACACTACAGTTTTTAAACTGCAACATTAACACCCCTCCTATGTTTAGACCTGGTTTTTATAATTGGTTTTCTCTGATTTTGTACATTACCTGATGATGGAGTATATTAACTTCAATTCTAGTCGAGATTGATGTTTCAAGAAGCAATGTTGGTTTTCATCTTCCTTATCGTGTGTGTGTGTGTGTGTGTGTGTGTGTGTGTGTGTGTGTGTGTGTGTGTGTGTGTGTGTGTGTGTGTGTGTGTGTCAAATTACTAAATGTATTAAAAGAATAAAAATCTTTTTGGCAGATTCGAGTATATTGTGCACAGTCATCCCCTGCTTCCCTCCCTGAACACAACTCTTTTAGTATAGCCTACACCGCTATGCCAAGATCTTTGACCCACTTGGACGACAACGATGACTTCTTCTCTTGGTGGCGTTCTTCTTCAGCGTTGGCTCGCGAGATGAGTTCGGCACTGAGGTCAGATCGCGTCCTCCTGTAGGCTCCCGGAGACTCACTCTCGCCCTTGGCCCTGGAGGAGGAGGACACTAGGGAGTCTCTGGAGCCATACCCACTGGAATCTTTGCCTCTGTCATCATCTTGTCTGCGGATGAAGCTACTGTTTGTGCGAAGGCAGCAGCGGCGGCGGCGGCGGCAGCAGCAGCAGCAGGCAACGGTAGAGACAGCACAAGAACAGGACATGGGAGTTAGAGGCAGCGGCTGGTTTATCCAGAGGCTCTAGAAGGCTACAGAGGGCTCTACACTACTGCCCCTGGGCTCTAAATGCCAGTAATTCAAACTCTGTACTTCGTTTTGACAGTTCTTTTGCAGTTCACAAATAAATTATAACGACTATTAAGTAATCTTCAATACCTTACCTGGGAATTTTTGGTAGTATTTAAAAGAAAAATTCTTCATTTAAAGGATAAATTCCATGGGTTTATAATATTTTTTCTTCATTATGAATACAAATTATACCACAAGTCTTGATATTTTCTTATTAAACGTTTGTTTGTGACAGGAATAAAGAAATATTTTATTAATAAAAAAGTTTTATGCCTTCACGTTTTGTAATTTATTTTTTTCCAGTTAATGCTTAAAACAGAAGTAAAATATCTTTTATGAATTTATGGAAGAAATAAAAATTAATTATTTGTATGAATAAAAAAAATGTTTGTTGTTTGATAAAAGTCTTATGTTCGTGTGTTCACAAAACCATGTACATTAAGGACAAAGGAACACGAAACAGTCGTAGGGGGTGAGGCGACGAGATGGTCGTGGGAGGGAATGAGATAGTCCATGGAGCGATGAGGCGGTCCGGGGGAGACTAGTTGGTCGGGGAGAGACTGTCCGGAGGGGACGGGGGTGGAGGACACATGAGAGGGTCCAGGGGACACACACACTAGACGGTCGGGGGACAGGAAAGAAGACAAGATTTTTTATACGGCAAATGACAGTAAATAATTGTCTGTGGCAGTCACTATCGAACCTGCAAGTCAACTCCAGGAGCTTTGTCATGCCGTTACGGCTTGATAAAGCTCCTGGAGAGCGAAACATTTTCACAGTAAAATGTCACATTAGTTGCACTTGTGTCCTTTTACCTAACATATTGTGGGTAATTCTACCAGCATTAATACAAGTCAACTCATATACTAAGTCAATCTTATTTTGCAAGTCCAGCTAAATTAGTCATATTCAGTATTCAGCTATAACTTCATGTTATGAGAATCCTCATGTGATCTGTGAGAACAGTCATGACACCACTAGTCTAGTCACAGTCGTCGCTCACCAAATAGGACTATTGTACGTAGGCGATCTGTAAATTTTTGTGTGTGTGTATTTTATCTTCGAAATATAAGCCAGCTCAGCACAGCGCAATGCAGCTGCAACAAGAACAATAATATACATATAGCATGTGTCCACCATTGATGCGGTCTTGGAGTTGTTATCACACAAGGTTTAGGATCAACATGCGTGCAATACAGCCAAAAAACGTGCAGTTCACAGATTTATAAACCATTCCAACAGTTACAGCATAATTCAGTTTATGTATTTTGCCATTAAACTAAACAGTTTATATAAAAAAAAACGAATGTGGAACAAGTTAGGAAAGCATTAAAAATAGCTGTATTTTTTATATTGTTAACGTAAGTCGCATGAACTTCCCACGACCCTGTGGTTGGCAGGCCTCCAGGGGGCACTACAAGCTTAGTGAGCACACATCACCGCTCCTCACCTGCCTGGGTACAACCACACACTCATAGCTGTTACTGTAGGCTCCTGATAAGTGGGTAGAAAACTATAGGGATTATCGTTAAATTTACAGTGAGAACAATCATGTGCAAATCTACATAAAGACTGGATAATTGTGACCTCCACAAATCTAAAGAAAAATTATTTGAAGTAAATAGTTAACATCAATTCTGTGATAAAATTATAGAGCTCAAGCTACTGGAGAAAAATATGTCTAAAACAAAGCCTAAATCATTAATAAAAAAATGACTGGAGTAATTTTGTCAGTCACTGAAGCGTTTCTCTAATCACTGGTTCAAAAGACTACACAGATAATAAAATTCTCAAGACTGGAAAAAACATACGATCAGAGGAGAAAAACACCTAGCTTCAGTAGTTCTCCTGCCAAGATCAAGCAGACTGTAGTGTCAGGTGGCTGATGTGTCTGGCTGGGGTCTACGGTGGACCCTCGATGCTCCTGTCCCTCAAGAATATATAAGATACATTACAAATGACTTGTGTGTGGATGCATAGACTTACTTAGTATTGGGATCATAGCTGGTTAAGGAGTTGAGAGAAGAGGTTGACCCAGACTGCTCTTTGACGCTCTTGTGGTCATTGTAGTCCCTGCAAGTGACGATGAAAGGTCAGCAGGTAAACAAGGCAAGAAGGTTCGAGGTTTCAGTCATGAATATAACTACTAAGTAACATGGAGGAATATTTGACAAAATTTATTAATTTTCTAACATCTGTGCCATTTTCCACCAAGAAAGGGGTGACTCAAAGAAAGAAAACATTTACCATCACTCATTCCCTGATTTTCCATGGAGAAATAATGTCCTTCCAATAAGTAGCAAAAATATAACTACCAGCTCACTACCACCACAAATGTTGGATCTACAAACTCGCCACTATGTGAGATACCAGTGTCACCTGTACAGGAATAACACATGTCCAAAACTTAATATCCAAGAGTTATCAAGACTGAGGGACTGATCACCTATAAAGACTTCAGGGACTACCTTCTCAGATTACCTCATGCACCGTTTATTCTCTGTTTTGGACTGATGAAATAACTGGTTGGTGAAACGTGTACTTCTACTAGCCCCCACCCAGTGTATGTGTACTTCTACTAGCCCCCACCCCGTGTATGTGTACTTCTGCTCGCCCCCACCCCGTGCATGTGTACTTCTACTCGCCCCTACACCATGTGTACTTCTACTAGCCCCCACCCCGTGTATGCGCACTAGCCCACACCCCGTGTATGTGTACTACTAGCCCCCATCCCGTATATGTGTACTACTAGCCCCCACCCCGTGTATGTGTACTACTAGCCCCCATCCCGTGTATGTGCACTTCTACTAGCCCCCACTCCGTGTATGTGTACTTCTACTAGCCCCTACCCCGTGTATGTGTACTACTCGCCCCCACCCCGTGTATGTGTACTTCTACTAGCCCCCACCCCGTGTATGTGTACTTCTATTAGCCCACACCCCGTGTATGTGTACTTCTACTAGCCCCCACCCCATGTGTACTACTAGCCCCCACCCCGTGTATGTGTACTTCTACTAGCCCCCACCCCGTGTATGTGTACTTCTACTAGCCCCCACCCCGTGTATGCGTACTTCTACTAGTCCCCACCCCGTGTATGCGTACTTCTACTCGCCCCCATCCCGTGTATGTGTACTACTAGCCCCCACCCCTTGTATGTGTACTTCTACTCGCCCCCACCCCGTGTATGTGTACTTCTATTAGCCCCCACCCCGTGTATGTGTACTTCTACTAGCCCCCACCCCGTGTATGTGTACTTCTACTAGCCCCCACCCCGTGTATGTGTACTTCTACTAGTCCCCACCCCGTGTATGTGTACTTCTACTCGCCCCCACCCCGTGTATGTGTACTGCTACTTGCCCACACCCCGTGTATGTGTACTGCTACTTGCCCACACCCCGTGTATGTGTACTTCTACTAGTCCCTCACATCCCGCGTACACATCCACCAATCCATCACTTGTGTGTGTGATGGGTTGGTTCCTCTACCAGGCCACCCCACGTACGTTCCTCTACCTGGTCACCACAACGTACGTTCTTCTACCAGGCCACCACCCCGTACCTTCCTCTGCCAGGCCGCCAGCACGTACCTTCCTCTACCTGGTCACCACAACGTACGTTCTTCTACCAGGCCACCACCCCGTACCTTCCTCTACCAGACCACCACCACCACGTACCTTCCTCTACCAGACCACCACCACCACGTACCTTCCTCTACCAGACCACCACCACCCCGTACCTTCCTCTGCCAGGCCGCCAGCACGTACCTTCCTCTACCAGGCCACCACCACGTACCTTCCTCTACCAGGCCGCCACCACGTACCTTCCTCAACCAGGCCACCACCACGTACCTTCCTCTACCAAACCACCACCATGTACATTCCTCAACCAGGCTACCACCACCTACCTTCCTCAACCAGGCCACCACCACCTACCTTCCTCAACCAGGCCACCACCACCTACCTTCCTCAACCAGGCCACCACCACGTACCTTCCTCAACAAGGCCACCACCACCTACCTTCCTCAACTAGGCCACAACCACGTACCTTCCTCAACCAGGCCACCACCACCTACCTTCCTCAACCAGGCCAACACTACGTACCTTCCTCAACCAGGCCACCACCACGTACCTTCCTCAACCAGGCCACCACCACGTAACATCCTCAACCAGGTCACCATCACCTACCTTCCTCAACCAGGCCACCACCACCTTCCTTCCTCAACCAGGCCACCACCACCTACCTTCCTCAAACAGGCCACCACCACCTACCTTCCTCAACCAGGCCACCACCACGTACCTTCCTCAACCAGGCCACCACCACCTACCTTCCTCAACCAGGCCACCACCACCTACCTTCCTCAACCAGGCCACCACCACCTACCTTCCTCAACCAGGCCACCACCACGCACCTTCCTCAACCAGGCCACCACCACCTACCTTCCTCAACCAGGCCACCACCACCTACCTTCCTCAACCAGGCCACCACCACGAAACTTCAACCAGGCCACCACCACGTTCCTTCCTCAACCAGGCCACCACCACGTACCTTCCTCTACCAAACCACCACCTACCTTTCTCAACAACCACCTACCTTTCTCAACAAGGCCACCACCACGTACCTTCCTCAACCAGGCCACCACCACCTACCTTCCTCAACCAGGCCACCACCACCTACCTTCCTCAACCAGGCCACAACTACCTACCTTCCTCAACCAGGCCACCACCACCTACCTTCCTCAACCAGGCCACCACCACCTACCTTCCTCAACCAGGCCACCACCACCTACCTTCCTCAACCAGGCCACCACCACCTACCTTCCTCAACCAGGCCACCACCACCTACCTTCCTCAACCAGGCCACCACCACTTACCTTCCTCAACCAGGCCACCACCACCTACCTTCCTCAACCAGGCCACCATCACCTACCTTCCTCAACCAGGCCACCACCACCTACCTTCCTCAACCAGGCCGCCACCACCACGGAACTTCCTCAACCAGGCCACCACCACGTACCTTCCTCAACCAGGCCACCTCCACGTTCCTTCCTCAACCAGGCCACCACCACGTACCTTCCTCAACCAGGCCACCACCACGTACCTTCCTCAACCAGGCCACCACCACCTACCTTCCTCAACCAGGCCACAACCACCTACCTTCCTCAACCAGGCCACAACCACCTACCTTCCTCAACCAGGCCACCACCACGTACCTTCCTCAACCAGGCCACCACCACCTACCTTCCTCAACCAGGCCACCACCACCTACCTTCCTCAACCAGGCCACCACCACTTACCTTCCTCAACCAGGCCACCACCACTTACATTCCTCAACCAGGCCACCACCACCTACCTTCCTCAACCAGGCCACCACCACCTACCTTCCTCAACCAGGCCACCACCACCTACCTTCCTCAACCAGGCCACCACCACCTACCTTCCTCAACCAGGCCACCACAACGTACCTTCCTCAACCAGGCCACCACCACCTACCTTCCTCATCCAGGCCACCACCACCTACCTTCCTCATCCAGGCCACCACCACCTACCTTCCTCAACCAGGCCACCACCACGTACCTTCCTCAACCAGGCCACCACCACCTACCTTCCTCAACCAGGCCACCACCACCTACCTTCCTCAACCAGGCCACCACCACGTACCTTCCTCAACCAGGCCACCACCACGGAACTTCCTCAACCAGGCCACCACAATGTTCCTTCCTCAACCAGGCCACCACCACGTACCTTATTCAACCAGGCCACCACCACGTACCTTCCTCTACCAGGCCACCACCACGTACCTTCCTCTACCAGGCCAAAGCCACGTACCTTCCTCAACCAAGCCACCACCACGTACCTTCCTCTACCAGGCCACCACCACGTACCTTCCTCTACCAGGCCACCGCCACGTACCTTCCTCTACCAGGCCACCACCACGTACCTTCCTCAACCAGGCCACCACCACGTACCTTCCTCTACCAGGCCACCACCACGTACCTTCCTCAACCAGGCCACCACCACCTACCTTCCTCAACCAGGCCACCACCACGTACCTTCCTCACCCAGGATACCACCACGTACCTTCTTCAACCAGGCCACCACCACGTACCTTCCTCTACCAGGCCACCACCACCTACCTTCCTCTACCAGGATACCACCACGTACCTTCCTCAACCAGGCCACCACCACGTACCTTCCTCAACCAGGCCACCACCACGTACCTTCCTCAACCAGGCCACCACCACGGAACTTCCTCAACCAGGCCACCACCACGGAACTTCCTCAACCAGGCCACCACTGCGTTCCTTCCTCAACCAGGCCACCACCACGTACCTTCCTCAACCAGGCCACCACCACGTACCTTCCTCTACCAAACCACCACCTACCTTCCTCAACCAGGCCACCACCACGTACCTTCCTCAACCAGGCCACCACCACCTACCTTCCTCAACCAGGCCACCACCACCTACCTTCCTCAACCAGGCCACCACCACCTTCCTTCCTCAACCAGGCCACCACCACCTACCTTCCTTAACCAGGCCACCACCATGTTCCTTCCTCAACCAGGCCACCACCACGTACCTTCCTCAACCAGGCCACCATCACCTACCTTCCTCAACCAGGCCACCACCACCTACCTTCCTCAACCAGGCCACCACCACCTACCTTCCTCAACCAGGCCACCACCACCTACCTTCCTCAACCAGGCCACCACCACCTACCTTCCTCAACCAGGCCACCACCACCTACCTTCCTCAACCAGGCCACCACCACCTACCTTCCTCAACCAGGCCACCACCACCTACCTTCCTCAACCAGGCCACCACCACGTACCTTCCTCAACCAGGCCACCACCACGTACCTTCCTCAACCAGGCCACCACCACGTACCTTCCTCAACCAGGCCACCACCACGTTCCTTCCTCAACCAGGCCACCACCACGTACCTTCCTCAACCAGGCCACCACCACGTACCTTCCTCAACCACGCCACCACCACCTACCTTCCTCAACCAGGCCACCATCACCTACCTTCCTCAACCAGGCCACCACCACCTACCTTCCTCAACCAGGCCACCACCACGTACCTACCTCAACCAGGATACCACCACGTACCTTCCTCAACCAGGCCACCACCACCTACCTTCCTCAACCAGGCCACCACCACGTACCTTCCTCAACCAGGCCACCATCACCTACCTTCTTCAACCAGGCAACCACCACGTACCTTCCTCTACCAGGCCACCACCACCTACCTTCCTCTACCAGGCCACCACCACGTACCTTCCTCAACCAGGCCACCACCACGTACCTTCCTCAACCAGGCCACCACCACGTACCTTCCTCAACCAGGCCACCACCACCTACCTTCCTCAACCAGGCCACCACCACGGAACTTCCTCAACCAGGCCACCACCACGTACCTTCCTCAACCAGGCCACCACCACGTACCTTCCTCAACCAGGCCACCACCACGTTCCTTCCTCAACCAGGCCACCACCACGTACCTTCCTCAACCAGGCCACCACCACGTACCTTCCTCAACCAGGCCACCACCACCTACCTTCCTCAACCAGGCCACCACCACGTACCTTCCTCAACCAGGCCACCACCACGTACCTTCCTCAACCAGGCCACCACCACGTACCTTCCTCAACCAGGCCACCACCACGTACCTTCCTCAACCAGGCCACCACCACCTACCTTCCTCAACCAGGCCGCCACCACCACCTGCCTTCCTCAACCAGGCCACCACCACGTACCTTCCTCTACCAGGCCACCACCACGTATCTTCCTCAGCCAGGCCACCACCACGTACCTTCCTCAACCAGGCCACCACCACGTACCTTCCTCAACCAGGCCACCACCACGTACCTTCCTCAACCAGGCCACCACCACCTACCTTCCTCTACCAGGCCACCACCACGTACCTTCCTCTACCAGGCCACCGCCACGTACCTTCTTCAACCAGGCCACCACCAGGGAACTTCCTCAACCAGGCCACCACCACGTACCTTCCTCAACCAGGCCACCACCACGTACCTTCCTCAACCAGGCCACCACCACCTACCTTCCTCAACCAGGCCACCACCACGTACCTTCCTCTACCAGGCCACCGCCACGTACCTTCCTCAACCAGGCCACCGCCACGTACCTTCCTCAACCAGGCCACTACCACGTACCTTCCTCAACCAGGCCAGCACCACGTATCTTCCTCAACCAGGCCACCACCACGTACCTTCCTCAACCAGGATACCACCACGCACTTTTTCAACCAGGCCACCACCACCTACCTTCCTCTACCAGGCCACCACCACCTACCTTCCTCAACCAGGCCACCACCACCTACCTTCCTCAACCAGGCCACCACCACGTACCTTCCTCAACCAGGCCACCACCACCTACCTTCCTCAACCAGGCCACCACCACGTACCTTCCTCAACCAGGCCACCACCACGTACCTTCCTCAACCAGGCCACCACCACGTACCTTCCTCAACCAGGCCACCACCACGTACCTTCCTCTATCAAACCACCACCTACCTTCCTCAACCAGGCCACCACCACGTACCTTCCTCAACCAGGCCACCACCACGTACCTTCCTCAACCAGGCCACCACCACCTACCTTCCTCAACCAGGCCACCACCACGTACCTTCTTCAACCAGGCCACCACCACGTACCTTCCTCAACCAGGCCACCACCACCTACCTTCCTCAACCAGGCCACCACCACGTACCTTCCTCAACCAGGCCACCACCACGTACCTTCCTCAACCAGGCCACCACCACGTACCTTCCTCAACCAGGCCACCACCACGTACCTTCCTCAACCAGGATACCACCACGTACCTTCTTCAACCAGGCAACCACCACGTACCTTCCTCTACCAGGCCACCACCACCTACCTTCCTCTACCAGGCCACCACCACGTACCTTCCTCAACTAGGCCACCACCACCTACCTTCCTCAACCAGGCCACCACCACGTACCTTCCTCAACCAGGCCACCACCACCTACCTTCCTCAACCAGGCCACCACCACGTACCTTCCTAAACTAGGCCACCACCACGGAACTTCCTCAACCAGGCCACCACCACGTACCTTCCTCAACCAGGCCACCACCACGTTCCTTCCTCAACCAGGCCACCACCACCTACCTTCCTCAACCAGGCCACCACCACCTACCTTCCTCAACCAGGCCACCACCACCTACCTTCCTCAACCAGGCCACCACCACCTACCTTCCTCAACCAGGCCACCACCACGTACCTTCCTCAATCAGGCCACCACCACCTACCTTCCTCAACCAGGCCACCACCACCTACCTTCCTCAACCAGGCCACCACCACGTACCTTCCTCAACCAGGCCACCACCACGTACCTTCCTCAACCAGGCCACCACCACGTACCTTCCTCAGCCAGGCCACCACCACGTACCTTCCTCAACCAGGCCACCACCACGTACCTTCCTCAACCAGGCCACCACCACGTACCTTCCTCAACCAGGCCACCACCACGTACCTTCTTCTACCAGGTCTCCACCACGTACCTTCCTCAGCCAGGCCACCACGTACCTTCCTCTACCAGGCCACCACCACGTACCTTCCTCAACCAGGCCACCACCACGTACCTTCGTCTACCAGGCCACCACCACGTACCTTCCTCAACCAGGCCACCACCACCTACCTTCCTCAGCCAGGCCACCACCACGTACCTTCCTCAACCAGGCCACCCCCACGTACCTTCCTCAACCAGGCCACCACCACGTACCTTCCTCAACCAGGCCACCACCACGTACCTTCTTCTACCAGGTCTCCACCACGTACCTTCCTCAACCAGGCCACCACCACGTACCTTCCTCAGCCAGGCCACCACCACGTACCTTCCTCAACCAGGCCACCACCACGTACCTTCCTCAACCAGGCCACCACCACGTACCTTCCTCAACCAGGCCACCACCACGTACCTTCTTCTACCAGGTCTCCACCACGTACCTTCCTCAGCCAGGCCACCACGTACCTTCCTCAACCAGGCCACCACCACGTACCTTCCTCAACCAGGCCACCACCACGTACCTTCCTCAACCAGGCCACCACCACGTACCTTTCTCAACCAGGCCACCACCACGTACCTTCCTCAGCAAGGCCACCACCACGTACCTTCCTCAGCCAGGCCACCACCACGTACCTTCCTCTACCAGGCCACCACCACGTACCTTCCTCAACCAGGCCACCACCACGTACCTTCCTCTACCAGGCTACCACCACGTACCTTCCTCTACCAGGCCACCACCACGTACCTTCCTCAACCAGGCCACCACCACCTACCTTCCTCAACCAGGCCACCACCACCTACCTTTCTCAGCCAGGCCACCACCACGTACCTTCCTCAACCAGGCCACCACCACGTACCTTCTTCTACCAGGCCTCCACCACGTACCTTCCTCAACCAGCGACCCAGTGAATAATCCCAATATTTTTATCATAAGTATAAAGATCTCAGTGGTACACACTAGAACAAGAATAATCGCCTTCAAAAGACTGCAGTACTATAATAATAATAATAATAATCTATCTTACCTGTCAATCCAGATAAAAAAATATAATCTTACTTTACCTTTTTTTTTTTAATAAAAACTAAACAAATTCAACATCTTCGTAATTTCTAACGCTGAAGACGGGAAACCGAGACAGTAAACATAACAGTACCTAGACAACAATGAGGAAGCAAACACGCCCCCCCCCCCCAGAAAAAATGAGGTGACCTAGAGGAAACATTTACCATAACTCGCTCCCTAGCTCTCTCTCCCGCTGAGACAGACTTATAAAAACTCTTCAGTGTACTGGGGGCCCGGCCACCTAGTGTGTGTACTGGGGGCCCAGCCACAGTGTGTGTACTGGGGGCCCAGCCACCTAGTGTGTTTACTGGGGGCCCGGTCACATGGTGTGAGTTTTTTCAGTGTAGGGCTGAGGTGGCAACTTTGGTATGTGATATTTTTTTATTGACAGTGATGGCAGCGACAATCCTCCCACCTCTGAGGATGGCAGCGACAATCCTCCCACCTCTGAAGATGGCAGCGACAATCCTCCCACCTCTGAGGATGGCAGCGACAATCCTCCCACTTCTGAGGATGGCAGCGACAATCCTCCCACCTCTGAGGATGGCAGCGACACCCCCTCCCCACTGAGAATGGCAGCGACAACCCCTCTCTGAGAATGGCAATGATGCCCCCCTCTGAGGATGGCAGCGATGCCCCCACGGGGTGGTGGCTGCAACATACGAAAGGGAAGGGGGAAACAAAGACGAAAAGAGGCAACACTAGGGAATGCAACAGACACGCGAGGCAACAAACGAGGAGAGACACAAACGAGAAGAGGCAACAAACAGGTCAGAGGCAACAAAGAGACAATCAGAGGCAACAAACAGACGAAGAGAGGCAACAAATAGACGATCAGAGGCAACAAATAGACGATCAGAGGCATAGGATTCCCTTCATAAAATTTACATAGAATTTTTTTTAAGTACCTCTCATGACTTATTTTACGGGGACGAAAAAAAAAACTACTCGAGCAGGTGGTGCTGGTGGTGGGCAAGGAGGAGTGTGGGTAGACAGGTGGTGTGGGAGGAGAGGGAGTAGATAGGTGGCTCGGGTGGTGGACAGAAGCGACTGAAGGTGGGCAGACGGTACACATCACCAGTAGTGAAAATCTTTGGTAACTAATTATCTCATGAAAATACTCCTTCATGATGTTGCTGGAACATTATCCTGCCATGGTGACGGACTCATACATATAAACCCTGACATGTTAGTCATCCAAATCATTGGCTGATAAATGATCTCTTCTAACAGATTTAACCTTAATATTCACTACCGCACTGACAAGTGCTCGTCCCCAGTGACAACACTCACTGACGAGCCTCCATTACCAGAGCTGGTTTCACTGTGGGGAATTTCCAGTCTCATGACCCAAGCTGCCTTCGTTGAGGAAAACACACACACACACCTCAGGAAACTCAAAGTTTTTCACTGTTCTACTTTCGGCATCTGTCAGTCTCATCACGGAGTAAGCAGCTCTAGCATGGAAATTCATCTGATAAAGAATAAACTTAAAAAAAAAAAATGGGGCAAAGGTATAAGAACATAAGAACATAAGAACGAAGGAACACTGCAGAAGGCCTACTGGCCCATGCGAGGCAGGTCCAAGTCTCCTACCGGCTTAAGCCAATGCACCCAACCTAGTCAGGTCAGGTCACATTGACTTAAGGGAGGAACACGGCAACCGACCTGGTAGCACAAGCTATCAGGTCTAACTCACACCCACCCACATCTACTCATGTATTTATCCAACCTATTTTTAAAGCTACACAACGTTCTGGCCTCTATAACGGTACTTGGGAGTTTGTTCCACTCATCCACAACTCTATTACCAAACCAGTACTTTCCTATATCCCTCCTGAATCTGAATTTTTCCAACTTAAAACCATTGCTGCGAGTCCTGTCTAGGCTAGATATTTTCAGCACACTATTTACATCCCCTTTATTTATTCCTGTCTTCCATTTATACACCTCAATCATATCCCCCCTAATTCTACGTCTTTCTAGAGAGTGCAGTTTCAGGGCCCTTAGTCTATCCTCATAGGGAAGGTTTCTGATACATGGGATCATCTTTGTCATCCTCCTTTGTACATTTTCCAGAGAATTTATATCCATTCTGTAATACGGTGACCAAAACTGTGCAGCATAATCTAAATGAGGCCTAACCAAGGATGTATAGAGTTGAAGAACAACCTGAGGACTCCTATTATTTATGCTTCTTGATATGAAGCCAAGGATTCTATTAGCTTTATTGCGAACACTTATGCACTGTTGTCTTGGTTTCAGATTACTGCTAACCAGAACTCCTAAATCTTTTTCGCAATCCGTAATATTAAGATCTACATTATTTAGTTTATATGTGGCATGGTTATTGTCCTGTCCAACATTTAGAACTTTGCATTTGTCTATATTAAACTGCATCTGCCACTTCTCCGACCACTGCATCAGTCTATTCAAATCTTCCTGGAGTGCTCGAATGTCCTCGTCAGAATGAATTCGACGGCCTATTTTGGTGTCATCGGCAAACTTGCCGATGTCGCTCTTTATGCCCTCATCTATGTCGTTTATGTAGATTGTGAACAGCAGGGGGCCCAACACTGACCCCTGTGGAACACCGCTCGTGACGCTTCCCCACTCTGATTTCTCCCCATTTATGCAAACTCTCTGCTGCCTATTTGTCAACCATGCCTCTATCCAGGAAAAAATTTCTCCTCCTATTCCATGTGCTTTAATTTTCCTCAATAGTCTCTGATGTGGGACCCTGTCAAAAGCCTTACTGAAGTCCATATACACAATATCATATTCATTACCATGATCTACCTCCTCAAATACCTTAGTGAAAAAAGTTAATAAATTCGTAAGGCAGGAACGCCCCTTTGTAAAACCATGCTGAGATTCGTTGATTAATTTATGCTTTTCAAGGTGGCTACGAACTGCCTACGAACGGCATGGCTCATACCGACGGCGAGTATCTGTGAGGAAAGGCTACAGGAGTTCTTCTATCCTTTGATGACATCAAAGGATAGAAGAACCATGAGAGGCATTATAACGATATACAAAATAACAAACGGACTTTATAGAGCAGATAGGTATAGGCTATTCGAGAGGCGGGAAACAGGTACACGAGGGGAAGTGTTGGAAGTTAGAAGCAGACAAGTCGTATGTCACCAATTATTTCTCAAGTCTCAGGATTTGAAATGACCTGGACGAAGAGGTAGGAGAAGGTTCCATATTTAATTTTTAATTAAGAATAGAGGAAGCATACCTAATTTACCTAGCAAGTGGCAAAAGGCAGGGCAAGGGGACGAGATTCGACTCTTCTATTAAGAAAAAAAGTACAAATAGGTTAGAATTAATACAAAAAATAGAAAAAATGTTAAGCACTTCTTCGAGTATGCAGAGCCAGCGTGGAGCCCGCTGTTGTTCAAGGACGCATATAAACTCAAGAGGATTCATATTTTCAATTGGATGTCGATGCTAAAACTGAAGAGTTGGAACTGAAGGAACTTAAAGAACCGAACCAAACACTAGAAGAGAGGGATCAGGGAGGACATGATACATACATACATACATAGGAACTAGAGAATGGGAATGAACCATGAGATACGAGATGGATCCAGGGAGCACAGATGATAACTAAAGACGCAGCAGAGGCATAGTCACAAGCAAGTAAGTGATTCACTCTAGAAAACAAAGTTACATATGCATTTATTCACAGTATATAGCAGTGTTCTTTTTTTAATCTTTAAGAGCCTGTATCCCCTGAGATGACTTCATTTTTGTCGTACTTCCCTGTCAAAAATTACATAAAACTTTCCTTTCCTTCGAAAAACTATTCTTACATATAAAATAAAAGAAAGGTGAAGCAGATCACTGAAACGATGTTCTTATAGAAACAGTAACAAGCGTGTTATAATTTTATAGGCAGAGGTGTTGTACAATGTGTCTCGCACAAATCGGTGGTGGGCCGGGGCGTGGCGGCTCGTCCGGGGGTGCTGCGGAACTGCAGCACCCCTCATTTTCACTATTATTAGCTATTATTGATAACATTCAATAGTCTTTCTTTCTTTATACTTGTACATTGCATAATCAAAGAATTTAATAAAACTGAGTGCTGCAGCTCTCCAGCATCCCCGCACGAGCCGCCACAGTCTCACTGGTGACAAAGCTTACTTTGCTGTGGGAATGTTAAGAATGGTGTACCAGATGTTTTCTCTTCGGTTTCCTTTATCGATTACTCATCTTCATAAATTTATTAGAATTAGAATTTCAAAGCAGTAAATTTTATAATTATTCCTGTTCCATACCAGCACCATTTTACAATGAGTAATGTGAACTTAGCAGCACAAACCTGTAACACCGGTCCCCAGAACACGACCTGTAACTCCGGTCCCCAGAACACGACCTGTAACACCTGCCCAAGAACACGACCTGTAACACCAGCCCCCAGAACAATGCCTGCAACACCAGCCCCCAGAATACATGTAACACAGGCCCCCAGACCAGGACCTGTAACACCGGCCCCCAGATCACGACCTGTAACACCGGCCCCCAGACCACGGCCTGTAACACCAGCCCCCAGAACATGACCTGTAACACCGGCCCCAAGAACATTACCTGTAACACAGGCCCCAAGAACATGACCTGTAACACCGGCCCCAAGAACATGACCTGTAACACCGGCCCCAAGAACATGACCTGTAACACCGGCCCCAAGAACATTAACTGTAACACCGGCCCCAGTACACGACCTGTAACACCGGCCCCAAGAACATGAACTGTAACACCGGCATCAGTACACGACCTGTAACACCGGCCCCAAGAACATGACCTGTAACACCGGCCCCAAGAACATGAACTGTAACACCGGCCCCAAGAACATGACCTGTAACACCGGCCCCCAGAACACGACACGACTGTAACAACGACCCCTATAACAATACTGATACAATGCTCTCTAGAACACCACCAGCACTGCCCTCCACAACACCACCAACACTGCCCTCCACAACACCACCAACACTGCCCTCCACAACACCACCAACACTGCCCTCCACAACACCACCAACACTGCCCTCCACAACACCACCAACACTGCCATCCACAACACCACCAACACTGCCATCCACAACACCACCAACACTGCCATCCACAACACCACCAACACTGCCATCCACACCACCACTAACACTGCCCTCCACAACACCACCAACACTGCCCTCCACGACACCACCAACACTACCCTCCACAACACCACCAACACTGTCCTCCACAACACCACCAACACTGCCCTCCACGACACCACCAACACTGCCCTCCACAACACCACCAACACTGCCCTCCACAACACCACCAACACTGCCCTCCACAACACCACCAACACTGCCCTCCACAACACCACCAACACTGCCCTCCACAACACCACCAACACTGCCCTCCACAACACCACCAACACTGCCCTCCACAACACCACCAACACTGCCCTCCACAACACCACCAACACTGCCCTCCACAACACCACCAACACTGCCATCCACACCACCACTAACACTGCCCTCCACAACACCACCAACACTGCCCACCCCGACACCACCAACACTACCCTCAACAACACCACCAACACTACCCTCAACAACACCACCAACACTGCCCTCCACAACACCACCAACACTGCCCTCCACGACACCACCAACACTGCCCTCCACGACACCACCAACACTACCTTCCACAACACCACCAACACTGCCCTCCACAACACCACCCTCAACAACACCACCAACACTACCCTCCACAACACCACTAACACTGTCCTCCACAACACCACCAACACTGCCATCCACACCACCACTAACACTGCCCTCCACAACACCAACACTACCCTCCACGACACCACCAACACTACCTTCCACAACACCACCAACACTGCCCTCCACAACACCACCAACACTACCCTCCACAACACCACCAACACTACCTTCCACAACACCACCAACACTACCTTCCACAACACCACCAACACTACCTTCCACAACACCACCAACACTGCCCTCCACAACACCAACAACACTGCCCTCCACAACACCACCAACACTGCCCTTCGCAACACCACTAACACTGCCCTCCACAACACCACCAACTCTGCCCTCCACAACACCACCAACTCTGCTCTCCACAACACCACCCTCCACAACACCACCCTCAACAACACCACCAACACTGCCCTCCGCAACACCACTAACACTACCCTCCACAACACCAACACTACCTTCCACAACACCACCAACACTACCTTCCACAACACCACCAACACTGCCCTCCACAACACCAACAACACTGCCCTCCACAACACCACCAACACTGCCCTTCGCAACACCACTAACACTGCCCTCCACAACACCACCAACACTGCCCTCCACAACACCAACAACACTGCCTTCAACAACACCACCAACACTGCCCTCCGCAACACCACTAACACTACCCTCCACAACACCACCAACTCTGCTCTCCACAACACCACCCTCCACAACACCACCCTCAACAACACCACCAACACTGCCCTCCGCAACACCACTAACACTACCCTCCACAACACCACCAACTCTGCCCTCCACAACACCACCAACTCTGCTCTCCACAACACCACCCTCCACAACACCACCCTCAACAACACCACCCTCAACAACACCACCAACACTGCCCTCCACAACACCAACACTGCCCTCCACAACACCAACAACACTGCCCTCAACAACACCACCAACACTGCCCTCCACGACACCACCAACACTACCCTCCACAACACCACCAACACTGCCCTCCACAACACCACCAACACTGCCCTCCACAACACCAACACTGCCCTCCACAACACCACCATCACTGCCCTCCACAACACCACCAACACTGCCCTCAACAACACCACCAACACTGCCCTCAACAACAACACCAACACTGCCCTCAACACCACCAACACTGCCCTCAACAACACCACCAACACTGCCCTCAACAACACCACCAACACTGCCCTCCACGACACCACCAACACTGCCCTCCACGACACCACCAACACTGCCCTCCACACCACCACTAACACTGCCCTCCACGACACCAGCAACACTACCTTCCACAACACCACTAACACTGCCCTCCACAACACTACCCTCAACAACACCACCAACACTGCCCTCCACAACACTACCCTCAACAACACCACCAACACTGCCCTCCACAACACTACCCTCAACAACACCACTAACACTGCCCTCCACAACACTACCCTCAACAACACCACCAACACTACCCTCAACAACACCACCAACACTGCCCTCAACAACACCACTAACACTACCCTCAACAACACCACTAACACTACCCTCAACAACACCACTAACACTGCCCTCAACAACACCACTAACACTGCCCTCAACAACACCACTAACACTGCCCTCAACAACACCACTAACACTGCCCTCAACAACACCACTAACACTGCCCTCCACAACACTACCCTCAACAACACCACTAACACTGCCCTCCACAACACCACTAACATTACCCTCAACATCACCACCAACACCACCCTCAACACCACTACACTGCCCTCCACCTCCCTCAACAACAACACTGCACAACAACACTGCCCTCCACAACACCACCAACTCTGCTCTCCACAACACCACCCTCCACAACACCACCCTCAACAACACCACCAACACTGCCTTCAACAACACCACCAACACTGCCCTCAACAACACCACCAACACTGCCCTCAACAACACCACCAACACTACCCTCAACAACACCACCAACACTGCCCTCAACAACACCACCAACACTGCCCTCAACCCTCAACAACACCACCAACACTGCCCTCAACAACACACCCACTCCCTCAACAACACCACCAACACTGCCCTCAACAACACCACCAACACTGCCCTCCACAACACCACCAACACTGCCCTCAACAACACCACCAACACTGCCCTCAACAACACCACCAACACTGCCCTCAACAACACCACCAACACTGCCCTCAACAACACCACCAACACTGCCCTCAACAACACCACCAACACTGCCCTCAACAACACCACCAACACTGACCTCAACACCACCAACACTGGCCTCAACAACACCAACACTACCCTCAACAACACCACCAACACTGCCCTCAACAACACCACCAACACTGCCCTCAACAACACCACTAACACCACCCTCAACAACACCACTACCCTCAACAACACCACCAACACTGCCCTCAACAACACCACCAACACTGCCCTCAACAACACCACCAACACTACCCTCAACAACACCACCAACACAGCCCACAACAACACCACCACTAACACACCACCAACACTACAACAACACCACCAACACTGCCCTCAACAACACCACTAACACCACCCTCAACAACACCACTAACACCACCCTCAACAACACCACCAACACCACCCTCAACAACACCACCAACACCACCCTCAACAACACCACCAACACCACCCTCAACAACACCACCAACACTACCCTCAACAACACCACTAACACCACCCTCAACAACACCACCAACACCACCCTCAACAACACCACCAACACTGCCCTCAACAACACTACCCTCAACAACACCACCAACACCACCCTCAACAACACCACCAACACCACCCTCAACAACACCACCAACACCACCCTCAACAACACCACCAACACTGCCCTCAACAACACCACCAACACTGCCCTCAACAACACCACCAACACCACCCTCAACAACACCACCAACACTGCCCTCAACAACACCACCAACACCACCCTCAACAACACCACCAACACCACCCTCAACAACACCACCAACACTACCAACACTACCCTCAACAACACCACCAACACTGCCCTCAACAACACCACCAACACCACCCTCAACAACACCACCAACACCACCCTCAACAACACCACCAACACCACCCTCAACAACACCACCAACACTGCCCTCAACAACACCACCAACACTGCCCTCAACAACACCACCAACACTGCCCTCAACAACACCACCAACACTGCCCTCAACAACACCACCAACACTGCCCTCAACACCACCAACACTGCCCTCAACAACACCACCAACACTGCCCTCAACAACACCACCAACACTACCCTCAACAACACCACCAACACTGCCCTCAACAACACCACCAACACTGCCCTCAACAACACCACCAACACTGCCCTCAACAACACCACCAACACTGCCCTCAACAACACCACCAACACTGCCCTCAACAACACCACCAACACTGCCCTCAACAACACCACCAACACTGCCCTCAACAACACCACCAACACTGCCCTCAACAACACCACCAACACTGCCCTCAACAACACCACCAACACTGCCCTCAACAACACCACCAACACTGCCCTCAACAACACCACCAACACTGCCCTCAACAACACCACCAACACTGCCCTCAACAACACCACCAACACTGCCCTCAACAACACCACCAACACTGCCCTCAACAACACCACCAACACTACCCTCAACAACACCACCAACACTGCCCTCAACAACACCACCAACACTGCCCTCAACAACACCACCAACACTGCCCTCAACAACACCACCAACACTGCCCTCAACAACACCACCAACACTGCCCTCAACAACACCACCAACACTGCCCTCAACAATACCACCAACACTCCCCTCAACAACACCACCAACACTGCCCTCAACAACACAACAGAGTAGAAAGGTCAAGAGTTGCTATTATTTATTTTTCACCAGAATCACCAAACAGACTCGCCAAATTAACTTTTATTTCATCGCACAGAATTATTATATAATCTGAAAACTAAGATTCTTTAGTAACCATTTGTATTAGAACTATTTTAAATAAAAGAAAAAGCTAATTTCTACACAAATTGCTAAGTATGCAATTATCAGCCAATTTGATAGGCACATCAACCCAATTTTTATTAAAAATATTTTAGTTTACCTCATACCAGACTTTACCATAAAACTGTAGACGAACTTAAAGACGAACTTAAAGAGTACTTAGAAGAATAACCTTCAGGTCTGCTTGTACGACCAATTCAGAAAGACTGTGGTTAACGAACCAATACAAAAAATGTTCTAGTCTATTGTGTAGTTAATGATTAGCATTTATATCAGTTACATTTCTATAGAATAGTTTTTTGATCTTCACACGAGATTTTCATCACTGTACAAGATCCTTGTTAATTTATGCATCGAGATGTTAGTAAGGTACCATTAACATTCACCGTTATCGGTTTTTTTCCCTCAACAAACCGGCAGTATCCCACCGAGAAGGAGTTACTAGCCCCTTGCTCCCGGCATTTTAGTCGCCTCTTACAACACGCATGGCTTACGGAGGAAGAATTCTGTTCCACTTCCCCATGGAGATAAGAGGAAATAAACAAGAGCTAATAAGAAAGAAGAAAACCCAGAGTGGTGTGTTTATATATATGCTTGTACATGTATGTGTAGTGTGACCTAAGTGTAAGAAGTAGCAAGACGTACCAGAAATCTTATATGTTTATGACACACACAAAAAAGACACCAGCAATCCTACCATCATGTAAAACAATTACAGGCTTTCGTTTTACACTCACTCGGCAGGACGGTAGTACCTCCCTGGGCGGTTGCTGTCTACCAACCTACCTAGGTTTTCGGTTTATTCTCGATATTTGTCTTATAAATATAAATTTTTACTGAAAACCTTTTAGCATTCTGCATTTAAGTAACATAACGTAAGGACAGAGAGAGAGAGAGAGAGAGAGAGAGAGAGAGAGAGAGAGAGAGAGAGAAATATCTAGATCACCGAACTGTTAAGCTCAGAATCTATCGAGAGATTGTGTGTGAGTGATAAAGAGGGCGTGAGTGAATGCTGGAGACCTTATTTATGCACTGGTCACCCACTTGCTCTTTCAATAACTGCTGTCTGATATAATTAAAAGAATCTTAGATCTATTACCGAGATTAACACCAAGTTATCATGCTAAACACTGCCAAACATACGACTAATCACACACACACACACACAAACCACACATACACAAACCACACATACACAAACCACACACACACACAAACCACACACACACACAAACCACACATACACACAAACCACACATACATACAAACCACACACACATACAAACCACACACACACAAACCACACACACACACACACACACACACAATCCACACACACAAACCACACACACACAATCCACACACACACATACAAACCACACACATAATCCACACACACACACATACACACAAACCACACACAAACCACACACACATACAAACCACACACATAATCCACACACACACACAAACGCACACACAAACGCACACACAAACGCGCGCGCACACACACACACACACACACACACGCACACACACATACACACAAACCACAGACATACACAAGCCACACACACACACACACACACACACACACACACAGGAGGCCAAGGCAAGAGTACGACGAGAGCAATAGAGCGATGGTTGACACACTGGCTACAGTGGCCAGAAGAGCACATGCATGCAGGGCAAAGCGATCATGGGTGACTAACCACAAGGAGATCGATTGGGAGAACTTTGACCCTCATGGGGGCCAAGATACATGGAGGGCTAAGATGATGGAGGTGGTACTGGAAAACTTCATGTACCAACACGTAAGGGACACTACAAGAGAGGAGAGGATGAACCAGCAAGGCTGGACTTAGTATTCACCTTGAGTAGTGCAGATATCGAGGACATCACATATAAAAGACACCTTGGGGCCAGTGACCATGTGGTTTTAAGCTTCGAATACACAGTAGAGCTACAAGTGGAGGGAGAAGCAGGAAGGCCAGGACGAATGAAGCCAAACTACGAGAAAGGGGACTACACAGGAATGAGGAACTTCCTGAACGGGGTTCAGTGGGGCAGAGAACTGGCAGGGAAGCCAGTTAATGAGATGATGGAATATGTAACAACAAAATGCAAGGAGGCTGAGGAGAGGTTTGTACCCAAGGGTAACAGGAATAATGAAAAAGCCAGGATGAGCCCATGGTTTACCCAAAGGTGCAGGGAGGCAAAAACCAAGTGAATGGAAGAAATATAGAAGGCAAAGGACCCAGGAGAATAAGGAGAGCAGTCGTAGAGCCAGAAACGAATATGCACAGATAAGAAGGGAGGCCCAAAGACAATATGAAAATGACATAGCAGCGAAAGCCAAATCTGACCCGAAACTGTTGTACAGCCACATCAGGAGGAAAACAACAGTCAAGGACCAGGTAATCAGGCTAAGGAAGGAAAGAGGAGAGACAACAAGAAATGACCGTGAAGTATGTGAGGAACTCAACAAGAGATTCAAAGAAGTGTTCACAGAGGAGACAGAAGGGGCTCCAGAAAGACGGAGAGGTGGGGCACACCACCATGTGCTGGATACAGTGCACACAACCGAGGAAGAAGTGAAGAGGCTTCTGAGTGAGCTAGATACCTCAAAGGCAATGGGGCCAGATAACATCTCCCCATGGGTATTGAGAGAGGGAGCAGAGGGGCTATGTGTACCCCTAACAACAATATTCAATACATCTATCGAAACAGGGAGATTGCCTGAGGCATGGAAGACAGCAAATGTAGTCCCAATCTTTAAAAAAGGAGACAGACATGAAGCATTAAACTACAGACCAGTGTCACTGACATGTATAGTATGCAAAATCATGGAGAAGATTATCAGGAGAAGAGTGGTGGAACATCTAGAAAGGAATGATCTCATCAACAGCAGCCAACATGGTTTCAGGGACGGGAAATCCTGTGTCACAAACCTACTGGAGTTCTATGACATGGTGACAGCAGTAAGACAAGAGAGAGAGGTGGGTGGATTGCATATTCTTGGACTGCAAGAACGCGTTTGACACAGTTCCACACAAAAGATTGGTGCAAAAACTGGAGGACCAAGCAGGGATAACAGGGAAGGCACTACAATGGATCAGGGAATACTTGTCAGGAAGACAGCAGCGAGTCATGGTACGTGGCGAGGTGTCAGAGTGGGCACCTGTAACCAGCGGGGTCCCACAGGGATCAGTCCTAGGACCAGTGCTGTTTCTGGTATTTGTGAACGACATGACGGAAGGAAGAGACTCTGAGGTGTCCCTGTTTGCAGATGACGTGAAGTTGATGAGAAGAATTCACTCGATCGAAGACCAGGCAGAACTACGAAGGGATCTGGACAGGCTGCAGACCTGGTCCAGCAATTGGCTCCTGGAGTTCAATCCCACCAAGTGCAAAGTCATGAAGATTGGGGAAGGGCAAAGAAGACCGCAGACGGAGTACAGTCTAGGGGGCCAGAGACTACAAACCTCACTCAAGGAAAAAGATCTTGGGGCGAGTATAACACCAGGCACATCTCCTCAAGCGCACATCAACCAAATAACTGCTGCAGCATATGGGCGCCTAGCAAACCTCAGAACAGCATTCCGACATCTTAATAAGGAATCGTTCAGGACCCTGTACACCGTGTACGTTAGGCCCATATTGGAGTATGCGACACCAGTTTGGAACCCACACCTAGCCAAGCACGTAAAGAAACTAGAGAAAGTGCAAAGGTTTGCAACAAGACTAGTCCCAGAGCTAAGAGGTATGTCCTACCAGGAGAGGTTAAGGGAAATCAACCTGACGACACTGGAGGACAGGAGAGATAGGGGACACATGATAACGACAAACAAAATACTGAGAGGAATTGACAAGGTGGACAAAGACAGGATGTTCCAGAGAGTGGACACAGTAACAAGGGGACACAGTTGGAAGTTGAAGACACAGATGAATCACAGGGATGTTAGGAAGTGTTTCTTCAGTCACAGAGTAGTCAGTAAGTGGAATAGTTTGGGAAGCTATGTAGTGGAGGCAGGATCCATACATAGCTTTAAGCAGAGGTATGATAAAGCTCACGGTTCAGGGAGAGTGACGTAGTAGCGATCAGTGAAGAGGCGAGGCCAGGAGCTCGGACTCGACCCCCGCAACCTCAACTAGGTGAGAACTAGGTGAGAGTACACACAAACCTCACACACACACACACACACACACACACACACACACACACACCACACACAAAAACCACACACACACAAACCACACACACACACAAACCACACACACACACAAACCACGCACACACAAACCACACACACACAAACCACACACACACAAACCACACACACACAAACCACACACACACAAACCACACACACACAAACCACACACACACAAACCACACACACACAAACCACACACACACAAACCACACACACACAAACCACACACACACAGAGCTAAGAGGTATATCCTACGAGGAGAGGTTAAGGGAAATCAACCTGACGACACTGGAGGACAGGAGAGATAGGGGGAGGGGCATGAGAACGACATAAAAAATACTGGGAGGAATTGACAAGGTGGACAAAGACAGGATGTTCCAGAGATTAGACACAGTAACAAGTGGATACAGTTGGAAGTTGAAGACACAGTTGAATCACAGGGATGTTAGGAAGTATTTCTTCAGCCACAGAGTAGTCAGTAAGTGGAATAGTTTGGGAAGCGATGTAGTGGAGGCAGGATCCATACATAGCTTTAAGCAGAGGTATGATAAAGTTCACGGTTCAGGGAGAGTGACCTAGTAGCGATCAGTGAAGAGGCGGGGCCAGGAGCTCGGACTCGACCCCTGCAACCTCAACTAGGTGAGTACACACACACACACACAAACCACACACATAATCCACACACACGTAATCCACACACACACACAAACCACACACAAGCCACACACACACACAAACGCACATACAAACGCACACCCAAACACACACGCACACACATACACACACGTGTCAACCCCTGCAGCTACAATTAGGCGAGTACACACACACGCATACACACCACACGCACACGCGCGCACACACGCACACACACACGCATGCACATGCAACAGGCCTAGTGTCTAATCGACATGTGCCTAGGACCAAATGGTAACTATCACACACACACACACACACACACATATATAAACTGAAAATGAGACAATTGAATTATAGTTCTGTTCTTGTATTTTCATGTAAATAATCATGAAGACTAAATCACGCCACAGGAAGTATCGTAGAGGAATAAGCGCCTCTGAACGAGAATGAAAGAGAAACCTGTAATTATCCTACTTGATGGTAGGAGTGCTGGTGAATTTTCTGTCTCAAACACGTAAAAATAGCAGGTATATCTTGCTACTTCTATTTACACTTAGGTCACAATACACATGCAGGTACATGTATATATATATACACATCAGACACACACACACACACACTCATCTAACATTTCTTCTATATTTTTAATAGTTCTTGATCTATATTCCTTCAATCTCCATGGGGAAGTGGAGCAGAATTCTTCCTCCGTAAGCCATGCGTGTCGTAAAAGGCGACTAAAATGCCGGGAGCAAGGGGCTAGTAACCTCTTCTCCTGTATATATTACCACATGTAAAAGGGAGGAAAACATTTATATATTTTTTTTTCTTTTCGAGTCACCTTGTCTCGTTGGGAGACAGCCGGTGTGTTAAAAAAAATTATTTGACAATTCAGGACGAGGACAGACTGACTACCGATATAATTGTACACAGTTTGACTGAACTAAGAAACCAGATAACGGAAAGCGAGTTTAAATAATGAAAAAATTATAATCACCAACAGCAGGATGATTCAATGTTCCCTCAGAGAGGAGACCAAGAGCCAAGCTCAAAGTCAATAAACTCGGCCACGTAAATGACTAAAGAGGTTTAAAGAAAAGAAAGATCAAAGGGAAAAGGTTCAAAAGTGGCACCTGAGCAGTACCCAGGGCCGGCCGTGGTGCTGGCCAGAACTCATGAGCGGCCGTGAGGCTGGCCAGAACCCAGCGGCGGCCGTAGTGCTCACCAATACCAGAGGCGGCAGTGGTGCTGGCCAGTACCCAGTGGCGGCAGTGGTGCTGCCCAGTATCCTTTGACAGCCGTGGTGCTGGTCAGTACCCGTGGACAGGCGTGGTGCTGGCCAGCTACGGACAGGTACGATTGATTGGGAGAAAGAAACAGAGAACAATTATTTATCCCTTAAGACCATAAAATGGAGAAAATTTTGCCGCAGTTGACTGGTGTAGAAAAGGCAGTGAAGGAATCATGAAGGATACACAGACTAGGAGAATAACAGCACTTGAGGATTAGGAGCCACCAGGGAGGATGGACTAGAAATATGGAATATAGAAGAAAAGTATAGAGACTGGAAGTATGGTAGGAACAGCTTGGAAGGATAGAAAGACTGAGGGGAGGGGGATGGGAATGGCGACCAAAACAAAAAATTTGGATATAGATAGTAATTATGGGATTCCGAGTATAACAACTCTTGCAAAAGAAAAGAATAATAATGCAAAGGAGAAAAATAACTAAGAGCTAGTAATCACTGCTTAATTACGATCCAATATAGAAAAAACGGAGACTCAAAAAAAAGTAAAGGATAAAAGTGGTGAAGATGGGAGAGCAGAATTATTACAAGTCATCAGAGAATTCCTATGACGGATACACTAAAAGACTGACATCTATGACACGACACCACAAACCCTAATGATACTAGGAACCTGCTGTCAGAGTTATTCTCCTCAAAGGAGACAAAAGATGGAACTACAAAGATAGCCCAAGGCAAAATAAAAAAAAGTATAAAATGTTAAAAGAAAAAAAAAAGATTAAATGAAGAAAATGCTAAAACAAAGAATAATTATCTTATAAGGGAAAAAAAATGAGAATCTTAATTAAAAAACTGACATGGCAGTTAGTGCAAAAATCCAAACCAAACAATTCTTTGGAAATAGTATCAGGAGAGAAACGAGGGTAAATGAATCAGAACTCAGACTAAGGAAAAAACGGAGCACTAAAAATGATAAAGTTACCAGTGAGAAAATATACTGATCACAAGAGGTTTCTAGCAGCCGAGCAGAACCAACCTCAATATCAACAGTCAATCTGTAACAATATAATAATATCTTTATTTACTACATGTACAAGGTATACAGACCTAGCTGACATCAATGATATACTACTATATAGAAAGCCGCTTGTTACGCTGAGCATTTCGGGCAAATTAGGTCACTTTTGTCCCAGGATAAGACCCACACCAGTCGACTAACATCCAGGTACCCATTTTAAACTAATAGGTGAACAGGGACAGGAACAGCAGGTGTCTTTTGTAAACACGTCCCTAATGTTTTCCAGCCGTACCGGAGAAGATTCAAACTCCGGACCTCAGAGTGTGAGCCGAGTGTGCCAGCAATCGAACTACGGGACAAGGGATCAGCATGATCATTATCTCATCATCAGCATTAATTTAATAACACATTTTCTAAACGATAAATACACAAGTGATACCAAACGAGTGAGAGACGGCAAATGTTGCATCAACTAAAGGGAATAGTTGTCCTTATCCAGTGTTTCAGACATGACAAGCATAGAGCACAAGGAGGTAGAAAACATTTATAGAATTTTTAAAAGTACCTGGAGAATAGGGACTGTCCCACGCAACACAGGGGTTTAGAGATAAAACAAATTTTGTCTTTCACAACTAGGAGAGGTTGGCAGAGGTTAGAGAGAAAAGCGAAGGGGAGAAACTACCTAGTGTTAAATTGTCACAAGTACTTGACTGCCACACAGGAGAAACTCGAAATGAAGAAAAAGGCTGAGGTGAGAGATATGGTGAATAATCTACAAAAATATGGCAGTCATAGTAAGAGAGAAAGTCATGAAAGGATAAAAGATTCTTTCCTTGGTATGGAAAGAAGGTCCCTTGAGGGTAGAAAAGGTTCCGGAAAAGGGCAGGATGCCCATGAAGCTAAGGAGGTAGGGGGGGGGGGTTAAAAGAGGGTTTCAGTTCACAAAACGGAAAGTTTGCCAACTTGAGCAAGAGTAATGGTGACCACATTCAATGGTGCTGAGATCATCCTAGACACACTACACTCATCCCACTCACTCACCCCGTACTCTAACTCTCATCCCAGACGACAAATTCACCTTAACCTGTAATACTGTCTCCTTACTCACGTACGTACCTTAGCACTCAGCCAAGATGCACTACACATTCTCCCAATACCAAATTCCGCAACGTTAAATAATCATTAATATAAATATCAAGGATCTGACTTTTAAATTTCTATCCTAAGATGTTATGTTCAAGAAGGGACAATCTTACGTCTTGACCTAGAAATTTCTGTTCTAAAAACATACGCACTAGAATACTCTGTCCAAGAAGTCCCTTTCTTAATGGTTCCTCTATTTACAAGTACCTCTTAGAAGATCCTAAGTTGGTTGTAGCCTACTGTAACCTACTGTAACCTACTGTACCTTACTGTAACCTACTGTAACCAGTACCATGGTAAGAATCTGCAAGAATGTGAACCCTTGTTTTTGTTACAGGCAATAAAGTGATTCACTTTCCCCACAGGACCTTAATTCAATGATCTGAAACATTTTTTTTTTATATTTTCTTACAGTGAATGTTGGTCTGCCCTGCAGCGTTCTCGGCTTCACAAACATACATGACTTTGCGTGTAGATGACCATAGAGTGAGTACAAATGGAATCACAGAGAACAGTGGTAGTGTGTAGGTTGTGGGATGTAGATGGAATGCAGAGTATAATGTGTAGGTTGTGGAATGTAGGTATGAGAGTACACCGTGTGGGGTACACCGTGTGGGGTACACATGAGAGAGGGTGAATGTGTTAAACATTCACAAATTTTTCGTATTGTAAGGTCATTCAGTGCTCTATGTAATATAAACAATTACATTCGCATGCAAGTTAACCCTTAACTAGAGCAATAACTAACCTTCCCCCTACCAAGTAAAACAAAAATCACACGAGTACACTCTTAAATAATTTTATCCAAAGGTTAAAATGCCCTCACGCAGGTTAAAAAAAAAAAAGTTATTGCTTACATTAAAGTCTGGTCATAATGCTTCCATGAAGTCCCGGTTTAACCCATGATTACAAAATTGTAATCTGGAACTGCCTAAGCAACTGGAATACATAAATATGCGATGCATTCAGTGGAACGCGACGAGGAGTACAGAAAGGGGCACTATTTCCCACAAGCCAGGTGGCCTTGGGCGAGGCATGAGCGAGCATACCACAAATGACAAAAAATGTAGGTACACGTTCATTCATCGCTCCAGCATCTGAGGCAACCTCCAGTAATGTTTCCGTCATAAAAAGATCGAATTATCTTCTGGTGTTGCGACAGTCACCATACACAAGTCCCCAGAACACTGTCAGTACAACTATTTAAGAAAATTCAGGCGAAAGAGTAAAAAATCCCACTATTTAGACGGTGCTCAGCATAGGAAAGTAACCACACACGTCAACTGGGAACCAAAAAAATTACCACGTGAAGGGGACTAGCGTTGAAGAGGGGCAGGGAGGGAGAGAGGTGGCAGAGATACAATTATCTGAATGAAAAGTGACGTGATCATAAGAGTACAGATGCATGTTACTCACCTGAAGCAGCGTTTACACCTGTTGGGCCAGCGGGTCTGGGGGTGGAAGCCCAGAGGACATAAAGGATCGCTCACCTTGGGCATCCTCACACACCCGGGCCGCGCCGCTGTAAACATTAACACTATCAGTACATGAAACGTGTATTTAACGGCCTGTTTTAAGATAAAAAAAAAACCAGAGTGAAAAAAAAATCATGCTATAAATTATACAGGAACCACAGATGCATATAATCACAATGATAAACTTATAAAAAAATATAAACTTTATGTGAGGAGAACTGCACAGTGTTGAGAGATGAAAAATTAGGATATAAAAAATTATGGAGAGTAAACAAGGAGCCATGTAAACACAAATTTAAGTCAACTTACTGCTGCTGTCTACATTACTGTAGGTGCTTCTATTACTAGAGGTAATTGTAATTGCAACCGGTTTTGGGGTAAACTGGATTTTATCAATCGAGAATACTTTAATCTCTGATAAAGGCGTTTAAGTAAACTTTCGGAGTTTACACAAATAACCCACACTTAGGAGACAAACTTACAGAGACGTCATAATAATAATATCTTTATTTCTTCAAGTACATGTATAAGGTATACAGTCCTAGCTGACATCAATGACATACTACTACATAGAAAGCCGCTTGTTATGCAGAGCATTTCGGGCAAATTAGGTCAGTTTTGTCCCAGAATTCGGCCCACACCAGTCGACTAACACCCAGGTATCCATTTTATACTGATGGGTGAACATAGACAAAATGTGTAAGGGATGTTTCAACCCTCGCCGGAAATCGAACCCGGACCCTTACCGGGCCACGAGCCACCGTAAGCTTCATTCTCCTATATGCGGGTTATTTGTGTATTGCACCAGTCACAATACTGTGTCTTTTCATTCTCTATTGTTCCAGTGAAGGTATTGTGCCCTTTTCATTCTTCGTTTTCGGCTTTTCTACACTTAGATACATTAACATTTCAGTTGACCAGACCAGGATGATCGATGGACCATCCTGGTCTGGTCAACTCACTAGTTACGCCTCCAGCACGAAGGAAAACGAGGATGTAATACCGAAGCTTATTACGACGAGTCGTAATAAGCTTCGGTATTACTCACTAGTCAACCTCGTTTGGGCTTTAGAGAAACACACGGCTGCAGACATAATTTAGAAGCGATCAAGAGACTTGCTAATAGCGCTCTGCGTTCTTTTTGTCTCGAGTTCCCACCAATTAACCCATGACTCCAATTTCTCAAGTTACACACGTTGGTAAAAGTATGTATCTTCTGTAGACGGTATCGAAAGTTACGATAACAACGCTCTGATACGTCATTCATCACTGCTCGAGTACTTTACAAGATGTGGTTCATCACTGCTCGAGTACTTCACAAGATGTGGTTCATCACTGCTCGAGTACTTCACAAGATGTGGTTCATCACTGCTCGAGTACTTCACAAGATGTGGTTCATCACTGCTCGAGTACTTCACAAGATGTGGTTCATTACTGCTCGAGTACTTCACAAGATGTGGTTCATCACTGCTCGAGTACTTCACGAAACAGTTCATGGATGCTTTCCCTGTGTTATATGATCCATGAGCAAATAATTTTGTCATGATTCTATATATCTTCGTTTTCGCCTAATCTGCCGTACTCTCTCTCTCTCTCTCTCTCTCTCTCTCTCTCTCTCTCTCTCTCTCTCTCTCATTATCGATTTACCTCCTATAATGAGTCAGTAATGTCCAGTAATAAACTCTTATGCCAAAAATATCTTAAGTAAAACCTTCATAGCAAACAATGAAAAATACTGAGACGAGGATTTTATCTCAGTCCTGTTACCAGTGATCAGGTCGCTTAATTAACATGCGAGAGAGTTAGAGTGTTGGTAACAGGTCCAGGCTGAAGAAATTACGCAAGAACAAGAGAACTTTAAGGTGATGCTACCAGGCCAAGCTTAAAGCAGGTACGCTAATTCTCTGCTTCTGTAGCTGGGCCAAGAATGTCCCCAGCGACACGAGACACGCCTGCTGCAGTAACATCAACATCAGGAGCAGCATCAGTGACTCAGAGAGATGACATGGTGTCTGCTGCTGCTGCTGCTGCTGTTGCTTCTTACTGCTGTTGCTGCTACTTTTTCTTGCTGCTGCTGCTGTTATTATTGTTGTTGCTGTTGTTGTTGTGCGTGCCTGGGTCTTCACTGCTAAGCTGTGCGTATGTGTGTGTGGGTGTGTTTGTAATTATCAATTATCTATTTATAGTTATAGAAGCTGGTTAATGTTTGAAATTCTCTACAAATATATATTTAAAAACACGTTATCAATACTCATAGTATTTTTTCTTCGTAATTATTTATATGTTCCCTTTTTTCTCCAAAATGTAATCCATAACAACTGATAGTGAGGTACATAGTAACTGGTGTCTGAGCAAGAGGGAAGTTGACAGGGTGCACCAAGGGGTAGGACTTGCTGTTACATCTTTTCCATGCAGAAAATTTATCTCGAGTAACGTCGGTTTGCGGAGGTGCAATTCACATTTATATTTTATTTCCTAGCCTCTTGATTCCGACCATTTGTATTTTTGAACCCATTTCTGCAGGACGCTTGCACAACCTCTTGTCAAAACGAGTTCCTCTTTTCTTTCTCTCCTTAACACTAAAGCATGTAACTGAACTTGTAAGTTTTACGTTGGAATGAAGGGACAACGACCTATATATTACATCGAAATACAACATAAAGAATTAGATCTGGCGAGAATCCAAATGGTCTTTTTATAATATTAAAAGGCTTTAATCGCATTTTTTTCTTTTTGATTGGCTAAAAGTAAAAAAATATATATTACATGCACTTGTTGAAAGAAATTCATGTGATTGTTTCTAAATTCCTCCATCACTCATTTTTCACATTATTGACAAAAACTTATTTTGGCAAGTGTGGCCAAGGCTGAGACTTCACGAGGATCTATCAACACAGGAGCTCAGCCAAAACGTGTAGGCAAATTAAGATGTGCGAGGACAGACGAACATTGTCAGGACAACTTAGAATGCATTCTGGACCACAGAAAATGACACCTTCTCCACCCACCAGCAGGTGTCTAAGTCAACCAGAAGTGTCAGCTAATTCCAGAAGTGTCAAATTTACTCAGAAAGTATCAGTTCACCCGTCAAGTGTCAGTTTACCCAAGCGAGTGTCACCACTATAATACTGGAATACTTGACCGATAAATTGATGAATAAGACACTTAGGTATCTAGCTCCTAAAAAGAACACTTAATGTCATCTTTGTTGTCGACTGAAAAAGTCTAATGTGTAAACGACACATTTCTGAAACATAGATGACACAGTGTTGCAGTTGTGTCGTAAACATTAGCGTGTGTCAGTTGACTAACACTAAATGTAAAACATTAAAGACATGACCATATTTTCTGTTATTCATGCCTCGTTCTAGACTTATTAATGTTCCAGCACTCAGCATGTGCAGCAGCTTGCCACTAATGTGTTACGTCTCGCGGCACATGTTTATCCCTTCGACCATTTGTGTCCGCGAAAGTATTTTCAAAGGAAGGGAGGAAGAGCAAAGTGTGATTTCGTTGGACGTGAAAATTCGCTTTGAAAAGTTATCAGATTAAAAGTTAATTGTCGATCGATCTGTACAGCGGCATCTGTCTTACTGACGAGATTGACAGCCAACGATACCTTGAAATAGGAAAGTTGTCATTTCTCCAAAACCCAGCACTTAGGAGTAAAAACTTACAACGACGTTTCGGTCCACCCTTGACTACTGTCAAGCCATAACTGTTGCGAGTTGACGGGAACGTCGTATTTTGAGTGAAGTCATCCAGCCACGGTAGTGGGACTTTCTGATTCTCGATCTTGACAGTGTTTGTGAGGCCATGTGTAAACTTTTGTTGTGAAGAGCGAGATGTTGGAAATATCCCTTGCCCCTTCCTGTGGGCACCCATTCGGGCAACACCCTTGTGTGCCTTTGCGCCATTACTTCAGGCTATAAAACACGAACTCACCCATCCAACAGGTGCATCAACACTCATGTGCCGACAGGTGCCACAACACAGATGCCAACAGCTGCCACAAGTGTCATATCCGTTACTGGCTGGGCAATACGTCAGCGTGTGGTGACTCGTGAGTGAAAAAGGATGAGTGTGTAAGACTAGTGTAGGTGGCACTCCACACCCCCCCTCTCCCAGGAATGTCAGGGTGCTATCAACACATGTTTTGGCTGGCACCGACTCCCCTGGTCATGTGGATCTGCTATACAAGCTTTGATATCCCTTAGTCCTACCTGGGAAATTATATATATTTATATATATATATATATATATATATATATATATATATATATATATATATATATATATATATATATATATATATATATATATATATATATATATATATATGTCGTGCCGAATAGACAGAATTTGCGATCTTGACTTAAACAGCAACGTTCATCTTGCCATATAGGACACCTGAAAATTTGTGTATGCAATAATTTCGCCAAAATCATTCTGAACCTAACGAAAAAAATATATTTCACTGTGTTTGTTTAGTATTAAATTACTGTAAGCAAAACTAAAGTATATTTAGTTGGGTTAGGCTAAAATAAATTGCACTTGTTATAATAAGGTTAGGTAAGTTTTCTAAGATTCTTTTGGTGCAAAATTAAAATTTTTTACATTAACATTAATGAAAAAATATATCTTTAAACGTATAAGAGAAAATTTTAGAAAGGACTTAATTTTAAATGAGTTCTTGCTAATTGACCAGTTTTACATATTCGGCACGACAAATATACATCGTGCCGAATAGTAAAATTGGTCAATTAGCAATTTAAAATTAAATCCTTTCCCAAATTTTCTCTTATATGCTTAAAGATATATATTTTTCATTTATGTTAATGTATAAATTAATAATTTTGTACCGAAAGAACCTTAGAAAACTTACCTAACCTTATTATAACAAACGCAATTTAATTTAGCCTAACCCAACTAAATATATTTTAAATAAGTTGGCAATAATTTAATCTTAAGAAACATGAAATATTTTTTTTTGTTTGGTTCAGAGTGAATTTTTCGAAATTATTACATACACAAATTTTTGCTTGCCTTATTCAGCAAGTTTTACCTAATCGGCACGACATATATATATATATATATATATATATATATATATATGTGTGTCTGTGTGTGTGTGTCTGTGTGTGTGTATCTGTGTGTGTGTGTCTGTGTGTGTGTGTCTGTGTGTGTGTGTCTGTGTGTGTGTGTGTGTCTGTGTGTGTGTGTGTGTGTGTGTGTGTGTGTGTGTGTGTGTGTGTGTGTGTGTGTGTGTGTGTGTGTGTGTGTGTGTGTACTCACCTAGTTGTACTCACCTAGTTGAGGTTGCGGGGGTCGAGTCCGAGCTCCTGGCCCCGCCTCTTCACTGATCGCTACTAGGTCACTCTCCCTGTGTGTGTCTGTGTGTGTGTGTGTGTGTGTGTGTGTGTGTGTGTGTGTGTGTGTGTGTGTGTGTGTGTGTGTGTGTGTGTGTGTGTGTGTGTTCTCTTTACAACAGTAACCTGGACATGAATGAAGAAGGAAACAAAGGTTACAGAACAAGCATTTATTGGGACAAGGTTATCTGTGTGTAGAGCTTTAACAAGTTAGTACATGATAAAGCTACACACAGAACGGAACCGTAACCCAAGAAAAGCTTAGGCTGCATCTTACGTCTGTTTTCATGATTGTCTCACATATTTATCTCATTTCATAAAACTAACCCGTCAACAAAACTAGCAGAGTAAAAGTTAAAGCTTATGAGGAAAAACATGAACTGCCTCCAGTAAATCACAATAGTTAACAATAAGATATAATAACGTCAATAGTTAATTTAATAAATCTGAGTACTCAGCAAAATATAAAAACAAGACAACTCAAACGATCAACACACATATTAAAACGAATGGAAATAAAACAGTACAACAACAACCAATTGAGAAACGTCTATAAAGAACTAGAAGATAAAACCTAGAGTTCCTGGCCTAGTGTTTTAATACACAACCCAAGACCCACAACCCATTGTTGTACCGCTCCACCCAAGTGACTACCAGGAACAGACTCCGCGAGAAATCACAAATCACTTTCTAACGTCTGCAGATTTACAAAAACAGTGTTCAAGGAGATGGAAAGCTTCCCTAGAAGACGTTACTCAGACGCCAAGTCACTGTCACGACGTCACTCCCTGACGAAGGTATACTGACAGCGAGAGAAATTCAACCAGATGATTTCTCTCTTGGAAGGCTGAAGCGTCTTGTGTATGCTGCTGCTGCTGCTGCTGCTGCTGCTGCTGCTGCTGATGCTGCTGATGCTGCTTCTGCTGCTGATGCTGCTGCTGCTGCTGCTTCCTCATATGTGAAGAACAAGAAGCTGCTAAAAACGGCCTGAGCTTGCTACCATCTGCAGCTCATAAGACTGCCACCCCACGAGCCCCTTTGGGGCAGGGCAGATGGCAGACCAGAGGCCTAGCTTCTCTCTACGAGCCCCGTGAGGGCGGGGAATGTGGCTAGGCCTGGGGACACTTGGTCCCAAAGTTGAGGAGGTACTTGTACCTCCTCTCATGGGAGACTTAAGTCTCGAGACACTCTCCAGATAGGGAGCCAAGGCCGGGTCACCACTACTTGGAAAAGACCCGGGCCGGGAGAATACCGGCGAATAAAAAAAAAAAAAAAAAAAAAAGCTGCTCTATAATAATAATAATAAGAATAATAATAATAAGAATAATCATAATCATAATAACAATAAGAATAATAATAGTAATTATTATTATTATTATTATTATTATTATTATTATTATTATTATTATTATTATCAATAAAAAATTTAACACATTTATTACATGTGCTATTATCATTGGTAGTAATAGTATCATTAGTATTAAACTCGTTTTTTTACCAATGCCATCATTTGCATTTCTGATATTAATATTATAGTACTGTTATATGCTAATTATTATTATATTCACATAGAGGCAGTAAACCTATTTATCATTCCCCAGGAAGAGGGACGGCAGCTCTAATTTCTCGGATGAAGATCCTATCGCCAATGCACACGATAAGAATCAACTTTGACCCCTATATCAGGGATTAAAATGTTCTTTTTACTGGAGGTGTACTGGAGTACTGCAGACTTAACGACGTAAGTGCGGTCGTAAACTAACACAAAACAATGCTTGAAGATGAGACAAATTTCTTAAAAAACAGTGATGTATCTAGCAGATGTGACGGCAAAACTAATAAAATTTTGTTAGAAGCAAAGGAAGGGAAGAGATCTAGTAGATGTTAGACCACATAGATGGAATTGAACAACCTCTCTATCACGGTTGAGGGACTGAACACCTCAGTCTCGTCCCCAACTGCCTCCAGTATATTAGTCACCTCTGTATTCGACTGCAAACACCTGCTGATCAGGCGAAACGTTGCGGAGATGAAGATGCCAAACCTGTCTAGTTCATCTACTTGTCGATATCGTCGACCATTAACATATAAGAGAAAAATCCAGTATTTTTTTTTTTAGCCGAAACATTTGTCAGTTAAAAATTGTAGATATATCTCGAGACGGCGCTTAGAATTACACTGTTTTCGTGACTGTTGTTATTAAGTTATCACTTGTTTCCCGCGATCTTATTGCGCTTGTAAGTCTGATGCAACTTTTACTCTATGTTATCTAGAATTACTGACCTCGTGGACCTCATCGTTGTTATTTCTGACCTCGTGGACCTCATCGTTGTTATTTCTGACCTCGTGGACCTCATCGTTGTTATTTCTGACCTCGTGGACCTCATCGTTCTTATTTCTGACCTCGTGGACCTCATCGTTGTTATTTCTGACCTCGTGGACCTCATCGTTGTTATTTCTGACCTCGTGGACCTCATCGTTGTTATTTCTGACCTCGTGGACCTCATCGTTCTTATTTCTGACCTCGTGGACCTCATCGTTGTTATTTCTGACCTCGTGGACCTCATCGTTGTTATTTCTGACCTCGTGGACCTCATCGTTCTTATTTCTGACCTCGTGGACCTCATCGTTCTTATTTCTGACCTCGTGGACCTCAACATTCCTATCGCTGACTTGGTATTTAGCTTCCAAATCCTCATCAGTCTTATGTAAATTTCCTGCCATTATGGAACTATACAGATATTTCTTAACGTTCCTAAGGCTCATTATTGTTTATGTACTTCCTGTGTTCCCCCAATCCCTTAGTGTTTTGCTTTAATTTTTGTGAATCTCTAAACCCGTGTGGGGGAAGGATGATCATTCAGTATAAGATGTGGAGGTTCGGTCTTCCTCCCGCTGTTTACACTCCCCTGATCCTTAGTCCCTCTCATTTCTCAAAGTCTAACATTGATCGCCTTGATAATTCCAAATCTTTGCATTATCTGTCTCATCTAAGGACATCAGCTTCGCTTCCTTCAGCCCAAAATAATAAGTTCCTTGTCACGTTGCAAATCTAATGATTTGCAACGTGACAAGGAACGTGACAAGGCAACGTTGCAAATCATTAGATTTGCAACGTTACCTTGTTGCAGATCTTTAGATTTGCAACAAGGTAACGTGCAACAAGACACGTGCTTGGCAGGTGGTTGCCTGCACACTGGCACTGCGCACTTATAAAGTGCCTGACATTCTTTGTGCATGTCATTTTTTGTTTAGGCTCTTCAATGCCGTTGTAAAATTTGCTATTCTCACATAGGCTGTTCGAGTTATGTGATAAGATTGATGTACACCTCATGGAATGGGAATGATGTGCTCTTAACGCTCCATTGCTTTTCTCTCACTGATATTTGCTGTTCTCCTAGCGTGTGCTCTTTCTCTGGCCCTTTCTCTCTTCGCAAGTCCAAACAGTGAGATTCTCTGTAGTGAAACGAACTGAGTTGTGTATAGGATGTGTGTGTGTGTGTGTGTGTGTGTGTGTGTGTGTGTGTGTGTGTGTGTGTGTGTGTGTGTGTGTGTTTGTTTTGTGGAAGAGAGCCAGGATAGTCCAGACATTCACGGCTCGATGATTGACTCGCAATAACAAACAAAACATTATTAGTAGAGTTGTTCTTTTTTTTTTGGAATGGTGGCTGGAGAGTAGAAAATTTAGCAGCGTGTCATGAATGTTCAGTCACAATAATCTAAAATAAATTGAACGCCTGAAATAAACAAAGGTAAAACAAAACTGTTGCTGGTATGGTTGTTGTGACTCTTGTGGAGGTAGTAATGGTTGGTGATGGTGGTATTACTGGTGATGGTAGTGGCAATGTTGATAGTGGTGGTGGTGGTGGGGGTGGTGGTGGTAGTGGTGGTAGTGGCAATGTTGGTAATGGTGGTGGCAGTGGCACTGGCGGTGGTGGTGTGATCTCCACTGCTGTGCCAAATATCTCCCAGCTTGTGTGTGCGTGTGTGTGTGTGTGTGTATTATATATATATATATATATATTTATATATATATATATATATATATATATATATATATATATATATATATAACATCTAGCAAATTTTTTACTTTTTGCAGTCTTGAATTTTTAAAATTACGACCTCTAGAAACTAGAAGAAAGAAAAGTTGGCTGTCACTCTAAGATAAATTCAGTAGACAAAAACTAATCCCAGAAAATACTGGATCACTAACTCAAAGAATTAGGGGAAACCTCAGCAGAAAAATTATATATAGAAGAATGCATATAAAGACATTCTGAAATGTATGACGTATTTCGAGTACTTTAAATAATCAACTACAAATTGGACAGGCAGAATCTTGAAATAAATAAACAGAATTCGGCGGGGGATAGATGAAATCCGACAGTGAGACGAATGAATCCGCAACTGGATAGACACAAATCGGAAATGTGTAGACAGAATCCGGAAGTGGGCAGACATCTATCTTTATAGATATACAGAACCCGGGATTGTTCACGCCTTCAGCATGGCGAGAACCGTTCAAATCAGGGAATGAAAGTGACCTAGGAGGTGAACGAGAATAACAGTGTAATACGTGAGAGGCAGAGAGCAGCGCAGATATCAAGAGAAGAAGAGAAACATCTGTAGAGAGGGGGAAAGATGAAGAAAGCAACAGAGAGCTTGAGAATCCATGATAATGGGAGAGGGGCTAAAACAGCCTGAAGCATAAGGCAGAAAATTAAGCTTTTGAAAACAAAAAGAAGCTTATATTTGTTCTACGTTATTCAGCTTTGTCCAATAAATGTTCATGCTCTAATGAAATCCTACGGCTAATATTATTGGCTTGAAAATATCCTGCGTGGGCGAAACGTTGTTAGTGAAGGATCTCATTACATCTCATTTGTCTGTTTGTTGACAAAAGTTAGACTCATCAAGTCTCCTTTTCCTTCAGGTTCTTCTCAATTTGCTTTTCTTTCCGTTAAAAACAATCATGATTTGACCACTCCACAGGTCAAGTGTATGCCGACAGGCACCTTTGTTAACTGGTAACCACTATTACCATTTCTACTACTACTACTAACACGGGAATGCCGCAAGATAACCAGTTCAGTGGTACCGGCAGTCGATGGTACTTGGGTAGTCAATGGCACTGTGGAGGGGCACATCGACACTGACCAATGACTTACTTGTGTTGGATTTTGATCCGCGAGTGAAATGATGAATGTCAAGAATGAACGCCATAAATGAACGCTGCGCGCGAACGCCAAACATCAGCGTCACACCTGAACGCACTTACATAAACGCTGTGTACATGCAGTAACAAGCCTGCCAAGAGTAAATGTATATATATACAGTGGAGCACAGGGGCCTAGGTGCTTGTCTTCATGGATATTGTCACCAAGACTGACTGCACAGGTGAGTGTTGGTGGTGGTGATGGTGATGGCGTGAGTGTTGGTGGTGGGTGGTAATGGTGAGTGTTGATGGTGGTGAAGGGAAGTGTTGGTGTTGCTAAGCGTTGGAAATTGTGATGGTGAAAGTGTTGGGGATGAAAAATGTATTGGAGAAGTAGATCTATTTGAGGAGTAGATCTATTGAGGGGTAGATCTATTTGAGGAGTAGATCTATTGAGGGGTAGATCTATTTGAGGAGTAGATCTATTGAGGGGTAGATCTGTCTAAGAAGTAGATCCATTTGAAGGGTAGATCTGTTTGAGGAGTAGATTTATTGAGGGGTAGATCTATTTGAAGGGTAGATCTATTGAGGGGTAGATCGATTTGAGAGGCAGATGTATTTGAAGAGGAAATTCATCGACCTCTTGATGTATTTCAGAGATAGATCTATTTTGGAGCGACTCATTTATAGGGGGTAAATCTATTTGACGGTAAGTCTGTTTAAAGGTTAGTGGATGAGTTTGAGAATGTGTGTAAAGGTAGAAAGTTGAAAGTGAACATAGAAAAGAGTAAGGTGATGAGGGTATCAAATGATTTAGATAAAGAAAAATTGGATATCTAATTGGGGAGGAGGAGTATGGAAGAAGTGAATGTTTTCAGATACTTGGGAGTTGACGTGTCGGCGGATGGATTTATGAAGGATGAGATTAATCATAGAATTGATGAGGGAAAAAAGGTGAGTGGTGCGTTGAGGTATATGTGGAGTCAAAAAACGTTATCTATGGAGGCAAAGAAGGGAATGTATGAAAGTATAGTAGTACCCACACTCTTATATGGATGTGAAGCTTGGGTGGTAAATGCTGCAGCAAGGAGACGGTTGGAGGCAGTGGAGATGTCCTGTCTAAGGGCAATGTGTGGTGTAAATATTATGCAGAAAATTCGGAGTGTGGAAATTAGGAGAAGGTGTGGAGTTAATAAAAGCATTAGTCAGAGGGCAGAAGAGGGGTTGTTGAGGTGGTTTGGTCATTTAGAGAGAATGGATCAAAGTAGAATGACATGGAAAGCATATAAATCTATAGGGGGAAGGAAGGAGGGGTAGGGGTCGTCCTCGAAAGGGTTGGAAAGAGGGGGTAAAGGAGGTTTTGTGGGCGAGGGGCTTGGACTTCCAGCAAGCGTGCATGAGCGTGTTAGATAGGAGTGAATGGAGACGAATGATACTTGGGACCTGACGATCTGTTGGAGTGTGAGCAGGGTAATATTTAGTGAAGGGATTCAGGGAAACCGGTTATTTTCATATAGTCGGACTTGAGTCCTGGAAATGGGAAGTACAATGCCTGCACTTTAAAGGAGGGGTTTGGGATATTGGCAGTTTGGAGGAATATGTTGTGTATCTTTATACGTATATGCTTCTAAACTGTTGTATTCTGAGCACCTCTGCAAAAACAGTGATAATGTGCGAGTGTGGTGAAAGTGTTGAATGATGATGAAAGTATTTTCTTTTTGGGGATTTTCTTTCTTTTTTGGGTCACCCTGCCTCGGTGGGAGACGGCCTTGTTGAAAAAAAAAATCTATTTGACGGTAAGTCTGTTTAAAGGTAGACAGATCTATTGGAATATATGAATAGTTGAAAGGGGGAGGTTGAGTAAAGTTGAGGATCCAAATATTAATGCTAACACTGGCAGTTTATTGATTTAAAGGTGAAGGGGATTTTGACTGATTGACAGTCCAAGTGTAAACAGACCCGGATGAAAGAGGAATGTTAGAGAGAGAGAGAGAGAGAGAGAGAGAGAGAGAGAGAGAGAGAGAGAGAGAGAGAGAAATGCTTTCAAATGAGCTGATGTAGGTAACAGCTCTTAGCTTGCCAATAAAGTTAGAAATCCTTAACCTGTAAATAGTTTATCAATAAAGCTAGGGATCCTTAACCTAACCTTGTCAAACCCTGTACAAAAAAAAAACAGACAGACAGACAGAGAGACAGAGATAAAGAGACAAGAGATTCAGTCTGAAAATTCACGCATATTTCTTAAAAAGCAAAACAGTTCTGTCGTTCCTTCCCCAAAATGGAGAGTGAATTACAAGACCTCACGTAAATCATATAATCTATGACTCAAAAATATATTTCCCCTCTTCTCCCTGCCAAGCTAATAAATTATTGCTTTGAAAGCCAGGAGAAAAAGTGAATTGTAGACGACTTCTGGAGTCCCAGGACCAGCTAAGCTGAGCCAGCGAAGGTGAGAAGGGAAAGAGACAGAAGAATAATGAATAACAGAAATGGAATGGGAGAGGAAGAAGAAATGGGAAAAAGAATGAAAGCGTGGATGATGAAAAAATGGGAGAGAGAGAGAGAGAGAGAGAGGGGATATTAAGAAGAGGAACAAGGAGAGTGAAGAAGAGAATGGAAAGAGGAAGGGAGAAGAAGAGAAAAGAGAAGAGGAAAGGGAAGAGATTAAGAAAAGACTGAAAGTTTGCATATAGAAGAAAATGAAGGACACTAACGACAACAACTGCGACAACAACAGCAACAATAGCAACAGCAACAGCAACAACAACAACAACAAAAACATTAACAACAGCAGCAGCAACTACAACAACATTAACAACAGCAGCAGCAGCAATAACAACATTAACAACAGCAAAAACAACAACAGCAGCAGCAATAATAGCAGCAACAATAGCAGCAACAACAGTAGTAATAACAACAGCAGCAGCAACAACAACAACAGCAACAACACATGTTAAGACAAAAGTGAGAAAAATGGTCTGCGAAGAATATGCTACCTGAGGCCTCAAGAGCTGGAGATCAACACTAACAAACTTTCCCTATATATTTATTGAAATTATCTCTTTAGTGAAAGTTCCTTCTCGTGAAGCCCCCACTGCTTTCTAAAAATTACTTTCCCCCTTATTTTTCATTTCTTCTCTTGTTTTAGTCTCTCCAGAACATAGGTTACCAACCCCATAGAACCTTTTCTCTAAGAGTACAACCTCACAAGCTTTGTTTTTTCTTCTGCCATCCTATCCTTATACTATCCTATACTATCACTATGCAATCCTATCCTTCTACTTTCTTTTCTGATATTTTCTAAATTGTGCTTCAGTTTTTATATTACTTACCTCTAGTTGAGGTGTCTAATCCTACTTAATCCTATTCTTGCTGTTGATCAGGCCCGACCCACCGCGAGGCCTGGTCATGGACCGGGCCGCGGGGGCGCTGTCCCCTGGAACACCCTCCTGGTATACTCCAGGAGAAGGTTAGGGATAATTCTGAGTGACCCTGAACCAGCCTACCTTCGTATCTGCACCACAGCCACTAGACATTAATTTTGATTCATACAGGTACACTAGTTACATTTTGAAAGTTAAATCTCATTACATGCATGATGTTCGCTGTAAGGGAAATTATCATAACGGTTATTGAGTAGAAATTTAATTAGTAATGCTTAACTTTCGTTTTTACAGCAAAGATATGGAGTAAACGGAAGAAATCGTAGGTAAGGTGGCATTGTGTATGAGCAACCTTACCCTGGGGGACGACTATGGTTCCGTCAGGGTGGCTCTTCAGTTATACGATGATGGAACAGTGGTTGATCTTAGTAAATCATTGATACATTCTTGATTTATAAAGATTATTATTATTATTATAATCAAAAAGAAGCGCTAAACCATTGATTTATGAAGAGAAAGTCGCAATGAATTGATTCTCTTATTGAGAGACTTGTCTATGGCAGCCATGATTGAAAATGTCGTCTTGGTTGCGAGCGTCATCTCCGACGCCAATTCGTAGAATTCAAGTGACTAATTATCTTAATTACCTTGTGATTGCAGAGTTCAGCTTAATTATTCTTAAGAAACAAAATGGCACAATACCGTGGCTGGAACAATACACAAATAACCCGAACATAGCTTGTGACTAGTTGATGATCCAAGTCGGACCGAAACGTCGTCTTGTGACTAGTTGATGGTCCAAGTCGGACCGAAACGTCGTCTTGTAACTGTTTAATGATCCAAGTCGGACCGAAACGTCGTCATACGTATCTTTCTCCTATGTGTGACTTATTTGTGTAATTATTCTCAATTTAAATCCTTTTCTCATTAATATAATCTTTATAATAGATTCTTAATATTATTCTTACAGGCATTTTTACTTCTTAACAGAAGGAGCAATGGAAGGCAGGAGGTAGGAAGGACAGGCAGGAGGTAGGAAGGACAGGCAGGAGGTAGGAAGGACAGGCAGGTTGGATGAGGACTGATAGGTGTCAGGGACTGGTTTAAATGTTTATTTTATTCTCATTATAGAAAGGTAGAGTGAGGAGACAGGCAGAAAGAGGAATTGGAGAATGAGGGGAATTCACTGGTAGAGTAGAGAATGAAGGTGCTGGGAAAGAGAGAGAGAGAGAGAGAGAGAGAGAGAGAGAGAGAGAGAGAGAGAGAGAGAGAGAGAGAGAGAGAGAGAGAGAGAGAGAGAGAGAGAGAGAGCATACATCTGCAGTGTGTTGCTTCCTTATTCTACAAGATAGTTACACAGTGAGAACGAAAGTTAGCTCTATTTTCATGTCTTTAGAAGAGTAACGAGGATATAATCAAGCATTCTCTTGAGGGTCCAACAGCTACAGCAGCTTCAAAGGTTTCCTTCCATCAGAGGAGGAGTTACTACTACTTGGTACTTACCATCCATCAGGATGGCCTCTCCCATACACACAAGATATTGGATTTGAATAAGTGTATCTCTTTCATTGTAACAAGAGGAGGGAGAGGGACAGAGAATATTATGGGAGAGAAGGGGAATGAGTAAATTAATAAAGGAAGAGGAAAGGGAAGGGGTAGGTTAATAAAAGAAGAGAGAAGAGAAGCGATGGGTGAATGTTAGGAGTGAAGAGGACGGAATGAGAAGGTAGAGAGACTTGGGCAAATACTTCTTAAATTTTCACAGTGAGATACAGCACATTGTATTGTGTCATCATGCCATTCACTCGGCTCTTCAACATTTCCCAGGTCTAGAATTTTATCATTTTGTCTGGCATTTCGCCCAGAATAAGGCTTCTAGTCCTGGGAAATCAGGAAAAAATATCGAACTAATTCGTTACGTTTTTTCCGGGCTTGGGGAAAGAGATACTCTGACGAGTAGTAAGATGTAGATAGATAAAGCTAAATGATGTATACTGAACTAGCAGGATGTGAATAAGTAAGCCACATGTGCAATATTTAGGTATCTTTATTACGAAATTTTTCACCTGCAAAGTAAACTCCATCAGTCAAATACAGAGGCGGCAGCGGAAGCAGTAGGAATGTAGCGACGATATAATCAGTCTATCACCCTCGAAGAAGTAGTTTTAAGGTGGGAGAGAAGATACTGGCAGGAAGAATTGGGAGGGTGGATGGTGGGTCGGTAGGAAGGGCAGCAGATAGTGTAGATTTAGGTTAAGCAGGAAGGAGCTCGGGGGGTAAAATACTGATAAAATTGTAGCGTGAGAGGTGGTAGCGAGGCGAGATAATACTTATAGAGCCTTACCAGTTGGTGAAGAAAGAGGAGACAGAAGAATAGAAGTGGGACACAGCAGGGAGGCTGGGATGATGAAGATGGGAGAGGAAGTTGGGAAAGAGTGGGAGGAACTATGTAGGTAGAGGAGGAAAAACTGTGCTTTCACATTATTAAACAAAGTTGAGTACGTCAGCAATGTGCTGCTGCTCTGAAAAACAGGTAAGGAGGTCGGATGGAGCGAGAAAATGAGGCAGGAGGAAAATATTAAAGAAAATGGGTAAGAAAATAAGACAAGCTTTATCTTAGAACTCAACAAATGAGTTTATAGACAGTAGTATAAATTTGTGCAAAGATACCTAGAACACAGAGGCGTTGCAGGAGACAAATATCTGAAGTACATTATAAAGGCATATCTCATGATAATACTATAAGTGAGGCATATGTGTAAGAAGGAGACAGATGAAGAGGGAATACAAGATGGAGATTTATTTATTTACAGTCTAGGAATCGCGAAGGAGGTGTCGTAGTTGGAGGTGGAGGGCGGCAGACTGTGGGGTAAGGAGAATCTAGTGACAGGGATATAGTGGTGACACAAGGATTAAGGAATGGAGTACCATCTATATAAAGTGGAGCTGGGACAATGAAGATGGGAGTGGATTGGGACTTTGGTTGTAAGGCTGAAATTTTTGCATTCTTCGGGGCAAATTTCTAGTCATTGCACCATAATAAACATGGTGCGGCCATGGCATGTGGCCAGGTAGGCGATATACATTAACCTTGATGTGTGAAAGTTGCAAGTAATGCCAGGGCCTGACCAAGCATGAGATGCCTTAAAAACATCCCAGACTTACAGAGTTTCTTGGCTGAGTAGATAAGGTCACTATATTTTAAAATCTTGTGTGGGTTCGACTCCTGGCTATGACTGAAACATATCTTGTAAAAATATTAGTCATGCCGAATTTCGAGTTTTAGATTTCTCCACAACGTCATTTTTTTTTCTTACATGTGATAAATATTTTTTTTAATAAATTAATGGAAACATAGTCATCGTAATAAGAGTCAAATATTAAAGGAGCTTCGAAGCAAAGGGATTATTTTTATTATATTCAAAATTAAGCGCTAAACCCACAACAGTCGTACAGCGCTGATAAAACAAAAGAAGCCAAGAGGGAATCTTCACTCTCCCTCGACGGAATACAAGACAGTTCAACCGCTTTCTTCTTTGTTACTATTTGTTCCACAATCATACGACTAGAGAATGTGAAACCTAACACTTGAAGAATGATACAACACATGACAGCTGCTTCAGTACCAGCTGTCACACACACACGCACACACTACACACACACACACACACACACACACACACACACACACACACACACACACACACACACACGCACACACTATACACACACACACACACACACACACACACACACACACACTACACACAAACACACACACTCACACACACACACACACACACACACACACACACACACACACACAAACACAAACACACACACACACACACAAACACACACACAAACAAACACAAACACACACACACACAAACACAAACACACACACACACACACACACACACACACACACACACACACACACACACACACACACTCACACATACACACAAACACACTCACTCACACACATACACACACACACACACACACACACACACAAACAAACACAAACACACACACACACACAAACACACACACAAACAAACACAAACACACACACACACAAACAAACACAAACACACACACACACACACACACACACACACACACACATACACACACACACACACACACACACACACACACACACACACACACACACAAACACACACACAAACAAACACATCCAATGCCCCCACCCACTACATTACAAACTTCACCCCCACAGCAACAACCCATAGTTCCTTACCAGGTCTCCCACTTCCCCAACCCCAATATACTTCCCAGACCACAGTCTTAGAAAAGAAGTTGAAGGTGTGGTATACAAATGCAGATGGAATAACAAACAAGTATGAGGAGTGGCACGAAAGAATCAAAGAGACATCCCCAGACATAATAGCACTCACAGAAACAAAACTCACCAGAATAATAACAGATTCAATCTTTCCATCCGGATATCAAATCTTCAGGAAAGACAGAGGGAGGAGAGGGGTAGGAGGAGTTGCACTGCTCATTAAAAACCGGTGGGGTTTTGAGAAAATGGAAGGAATGGATGGCATGGGCGAAAGGGACTACTTAGTAGGAACAATCCAGTCTGAGGGACATAAGGTGATAATTGCAGTAATGTACAACCCACCACAGAACTGCAGGAGGCCAAGAGAAGAATACGATGAGAGCAACAGAGCAATGATCAACACACTAGCCGAGGTGGCCAGGAGAGCACACATGGGGGGAGCAAAGTTACTAGTTATGGGTGATTTCAATCACAAGGAGATTGACTGGGAAAACCTGGAGCCCCATGGGGGTCCCGAAACATGGAGAGCCAAGATGATGGATGTGGTACTGGAGAACCTCATGCATCAACATGTTAGAGACACTACCAGAGAGAGAGGAGAGGATGAACCAGCAAGGTTGGACCTTGTATTCCCCATGAGTAGTTCGGACATCGAGGGTATCATGTATGAAAGGCCCCTGGGAGCTAGTGATCATGTGGTTCTGTGCTTCGACTACATAGTTGAGTTCCAAGTGGAGAGAGTAGCAGGAATAGGCTGGGAAAAACCAAACTACAAAAGGGGGAACTACTCAGGCATGAGGAACTTCCTTCAAGACATTCAGTGGGAGAGGGAACTGACAGGAAAACCAGTACAAGAAATGATGGACTATGTAGCAACAAAATGCAAGGAGGCAGAGGAGAGGTTTGTTCCCAAGGGAAACAGAAATAATGGGAAGAACAGAACGAGTCCTTGGTTCACCCAAAGGTGTAGGGAGGCAAAAACTAGGTGTACTAGAGAATGGAAAAGGTACAGAAGACAGAGAACTCAGGAAAATAAAGAAATCAGCCGAAGAGCCAGAAACGAATATGCACAGATAAGAAGGGAGGCTCAGAGACAATATGAAAATGACATAGCGTCAAAAGTAAAGACTGACCCGAAGCTGTTGTACAGCCACATCAGGAGGAAAACAACAGTCAAGGACCAGGTAATCAGACTGAGGAAGGGTGATGGGGAATTCACAAGAAACGACCGAGAGGTATGTCAGGAGCTCAACACAAGATTTAAAGAGGTATTTACAGTGGAAACCAGTAGGACTCCAAGAAATCAGAACAGGGGGGCACACCAGCAAGTGCTGGATGAGGTACATATAACCAAGGAGGAGGTGAAGAAGCTGCTATGCGAACTTGACACCTCAAAGGCGGTGGGACCAGACAACATCTCTCCATGGGTCCTTAAAGAGGGAGCAGAGATATTGTGTGAGCCATTAACAAAGATCTTCAACACATCATTTGAAACTGGGCAACTCCCTGAGGTATGGAAAATGGCAAATGTAGTCCCAATTTTTAAAAAGGGAGACAGACATGAGGCACTAAACTACAGACCTGTATCACTAACGTGTATAGTATGCAAGGTCATGGAGAAGATCATCAGGAGGAGAGTGGTGGGGCACCTGGAAAGAAACAAGTGTATAATTGACAACCAGCACGGTTTCAGGGAAGGAAAATCCTGTGTCACAAACCTACTAGAGTTTTATGACAAGGTGACAGAAGTAAGACAAGAGAGAGAGGGGTGGATCGACTGCGTATTTTTGGACTGCAAGAAGGCTTTCGACACAGTTCCTCACAAGAGGTTACTGCAAAAGCTAGAGGACCAGGCACACATAACAGGAAAGGCACTGCAATGGATCAGAGAATATCTGACAGGGAGGCAA
>NC_091310.1:28587012-28627012 GCF_038502225.1 Cherax quadricarinatus | reverse complement strand
GGACTCTAAATGGTGTATTATCGTTACCGTTTCAGCACTTTCTCCTAATAATAAAGATAACTAGATATATTCCCGTATTGCATAAGCTCAGTCATCTGCACCTCACTGAACGCAATAGCGATAGTGAAGAGCTGTCAGAAAATTCTAATGTAGAACTAGTGAAGTGCTAGTGCAGGACTAGCGAAGCCTTGATCCTCCATCAGTTAACTGCGGTCCTGTCTCCCATTAGTCAGGCTGTTAGTGATGGAATAATGACTGCTAAGTAGTTTATAGAACAAGGTGGTGTGAGCTGCCAACCCCAACCCTGAATAAGACTGGAAGAACCCGGCCAGTCACCGCGAGATGTATAGTAACGTTACTAGTTTGTGAGGCCTAAATTATTATATGGAACGCTGAAAGAGGCTCAGGATAACTGTGTGGCCCAGTAGGAAAAACCTACTTAACCATTCTCTCCAATCACGACATCTGCTATTAAAAATAAGGCTAATGTAATCCCTCTTTTAGGTTTAAATTATTGAAATTACCTTGTTAACTTGTTATATTTAAATTATTATAGTGAAGTTGTTATTTTTTATATTTAGATTATTATTATGTTCAAAAACATTTGCTAAACACATAAGGGTCATCCAGATCTTACGTGTAAAGCGGATCACTTCACGAGGGTCATGAAGACAGTATTTCACCTGTACACCACAAGGGAACAACACGTTGATCCATAAAACAGGGATTAATTAAAGTCTCAGCGTATTTCCACTGAGAGATATTTACCTCTTAGTGTATATACTCTGTGACTGCCCAGTAAAAGTGAGAACATTTTTTGGTAGGCAGGGGGCAGGCAGGGGGCCGACAGGGGGCAGGAAGGGGGCTGGGCCCTGCAGGCAGGGGCAGACTGGGGCAGACGCCGCCAACATGAGTTACAATTGCTTTAGTGTTACTTGTACTTATGTACAACTTGTACTCAAGCTAATCTCAAGATAGTGTCAAGATAATGTCAAGATAATGTCACGAGTGTCTCAGTGTGATACTGCAAACACAAATCAGTACCTGTAATATTTTTGTATACTTAGTGAGACCATGTTGGTATGATGTTTGCATCGAGGTGAAGGCATGTTATCTATTTTGTATAGGAAGGTCACTGACCTCTTTCAGACCGTTTAAAAAGTAACCTTTATCCATCCATTAACCTTCAATTTTTTTAGTTAGTATGAGAGGACAGGGATATACACAGCAAGATGGTTGAATCCAGTCGATGCTACGGGAATGGGCTATCTGTTTGAGGCAGCTGTCTACGGTAAGGGTGCCTGAAAACCAGGGCTGTCTGTCTGAGGACAGTGGAAAATATTGTGAGTCCTGTGTTTTCTTATATTTTCCCACAGTTTTGTTTTTCCTTCTAATAATATCTATACCTTCCAGATATTACAGGATATAAGAGCAGAAGATACTTGTTAATTAGTAGGGTACTTGTTACATATAGTTTATGAGTACAATAAAAAAATTAACTACTTTTCCAGTCCCTCCTTTAACATGTTCCATAAATTCTCCATAAAGTCTCTCATACGTTTATACAGATGCTCAATAATAACCCATATGGAGGCAAAAACTTACAAAAACGAATTGAGGAAGGTAGCATCTCTCAGCCATGCAGGTGAGCACTGAGCGTCATGCCAGCGCGTGGGAAGACAGGCCAGGGAGTAAGTGGTGTGGTGTGTCAGCCTTTGAAGCAGGTGGTATAGTGTTGTAGGTTCGAGTTAAGGTAAGCATCAGGGTGAAGGGGATCAACACCTTGGCACACTAAACACAGCATCATACATCTTATCGAATATATCAGAGTTAATATTTTCAAGCCGACCAGAAGAAGCATCTAGTTATTAAACAGATATTAATTATCAAGAAGAACAAACAGGCACGATACCGTGACTAGAACAATACATAAATAACACTGACATTGGAGAGAGGAGCTTACGACTGCCTCCTCTCCTTTCTGTCAGTGTGACTTTGTAAATGGTTCAAGTCAGTCTGAAACGTCGTCGTAAGCTCCTCTCTCCTATGTGCGAGTTATTTGTGTATCAATATCAAACTGAAATATCAAAATCGACTCTGACTAACTGCAACGCGAGCTTCAGGGTCAACACAGCTCACAGATACTAAACATTCTGAAGTACGTCAGTAGATGTGCTTTAAAATCGCGTAGACTGCAACACTTAAAACATTTTAACTATTTTATCATACTAACAAATTTGTACCTGAATGAAAAAAAAATGAGTCGTATTTTGTGTTATATTTGCCGACCATTAAATATCGAAGCTGAACAAAAGAAATATGCTCAATTATATTTAACATAATATAGCAAGGAAAAATTTACACACTCCAGTAACAATTTTAACCTTCTTATTAGGGCACATCTTACTTGAAGGGTTGAAACCGATCGGAAGAGTCATTCTTAAGATATTGCAAGGAGACGAAATTTCAGAAATGGGCTGCATAACTTTACTAAAAGGACACCTTCGGGTGCCAGTAGTTACACGAACACTTCTCCCAGTATGGTAAAGTTTTGAAAGTTGAAGTCGATCGGATGAGGAGTTCTCAAGTTATAAAGGGAAGTTTGGAAGAAGTAAAAAAAAATCAGGCAATCATTTAAATAATAATAATAATAATAATAATAATAATAATAATAATAATAATAATAATAATAATAATAATAATAATAATCCGAACCTTAAAGGGTTGCTGCTTGGAATGAATACCGGGGATCAACGCCCCCGCGGCCCGGTTCATGACTAGGCCTCGCGGTGGATCAGGGACTGATCAACCAGGCTATTATTACTGGCCTCACGGAATCCAACAAATAAATCACAGCCCGGCTGGTCAGGTACTTATTTTAGGTTTCTGTTCAACTCCCTCTTGAAGACCACCAGGGGTATTATGTAAGTTGGGAGGCAGCTGAGCAGTTTTGGGCCCCTGACACTTATTTTGTTATCTCTTAGCGTACTCATGGCACCCGTTCTTTTCACTGGGGGGATGTTGCATCCCCAACCGAGTCTTTTGCTGTCGTAGGGAGTGACTTCTGAACGCAGATTAGGGACAAGTCCCTCTAGGATTTTCCAGGTGGAAATCTGGATGCATCTTTCTTTCAACAACATCAATAACTAAACAACAGCAAAGTTTGTATGCAACATAACTCATTATTTTTCACAATAAACGAGACACTCCATTTTTCAGCGCTAAGGTCTTTCTTTCATTATTTCTGCAAAAAAATAATTATCAACTTAGTCACAGTTGTTCCCGTTCAGCAACTTTGCTGCTCATCTGAGCAACTTTATCTGACCAACTTAGTCACAGTTGTTCCCGTTCAGCAACTTTGCTGCTCATCTGAGCAACTTTATCTGACCAACTTAGTCACAGTTCCCGTTCAGCAACTTTGCTGCTCATCTGAGCAACTTTATCTGACCTTTAAGCGACCAACGTTTAAATTCCCACCAAAAAAAAAAAAAATGTAATTGTAGTCGTAAAATCTATTGTCAACTTTTACGGCTTCAAAGATAAAATCTATGATTGTCTTCAATTTCATTATATACTGTACAAAAATAATGTTATAACCGGAGGGGAGGATAAAAATAAAAAAAACAATAAATAGAATTGAGAGGAATTGACATTCGCAGGATTTAGAAAGGATTTAAAAGGATTAATCTTACATCTTTACTACGTAATCACGTAATAGGAAATATAGAGGATTATTAATCATGGATGTCGACGTGACTGTGCTGCGTTGACTTAGATTAAACCAAATTGCAATGGCAGGTACACTACAGGCAATCTGTACTCGGGTCAAAATACTCTTAATATGTCTTTATATATGACTGCCGAAGAAAGAAGAGAAAATTCAGAGTTGTGACATCGTGCATCACATTTCCTAGTTCTGAGAAAGGAGTCGTTTAGTCCTGACACAGTAGTGATGCTCATTACACAGTCCTGACACAGTAGTGATGCTCATTACACAGTCCTGACACAGTAGTGATGCTCATTACACAGTCCTGACACAGTAGTGATGCTCATTACACAGTCCTGACACAGTAGTGATGCTCATTACACAGTCCTGACACAGTAGTGATGCTCACTACACAGTCCTGACACAGTAGTGATGCTCATTACACAGTCCTGACACAGTAGTGATGCTCATTACACAGTCCTGACACTCTTGACACTGTACTGACAGCATGACGGCTTTAACTAAGTTCAGAAACCGCCCAGGCAGAGTTACAACGCAGTTCAAACGCACCACTGACATAGTTCTGACTTTTCTGAAATTTTAGGTGGTCCCGTAATACTAGATGCTGCTAGCATTATGGGACTATTATGGTAACTGTGTTGGTACGTTAAGAAAAATATGAAAAGTTAATCACGTTAAGATTGTTTTAATTATTAAAGGGTAAGCCAGCGGAAGGCCTCGGTCAGGTGACCAAAAGTTCCAGTGGCGGGTCATCATATGACCGAGACCAGCGTCAGGAAACACTTGTCCTGTTTCCTGACAAGTCTTACCTAACCTAACCTACGACAGGCTTTTAATGTTTACAGTGTCATCAATAATACAACACTTCTGTTGGTGATGATTGATAGTAATATTGGTAGTGTGGTGTGAAGATGTGGTGGTAGTGGTGGTGGTGGTGAGGTGGTGTAGTAGTCTGTAGAATTTCTGGCACCACCACCCCAGGTGGTGCTAGGGATAGTGGTGTCAGTGGTGGTGGTGGAGTGTCACTTGTGGTGGTTGTGGTGGCGGCGCTGGTGTAGGGGTGATGGGAGTAGTGCGTCCGAAATGGAAGGTTGCAACAGCCCTGGAAGGTGGCAACAACTGAGAAGGCTGCAACAGCCCTAGACGGTTGCAACAACGTGGAAGGTTGTAACAGCCCTGGAAGGTGGCAAGAACGTGGAAGGTTGCAACAGTCCTGGAAGGTGGCAACAAATGGGAAGGCTGCAACAGCCCTGGAAGGTTCCAACAGCTCAAGAAGGTTGCAACAACGTGGAAGGTTGTAACAGTCCTGGAAGGTTGCAACAATCTGGGAGATCGCAACAACCTGGAAGGTTGCAACAATATGGAAGGTTGCAACAATCAGGAATGTTGCAACACCCTAGCAGGTTGCAACAGTTCTGGAAGTTGGCAACAACTGGGAAGGTTGCAACAGCCGTGGAAGGCTGCAACAACCCTACAATGTTGCAACAACGTGGAAGGTTGTAACAACCCTGGAAGGTTGCAACAATCTAGAAGGTTGCAACAACCTGGAAGGTTGCAACAATATGAAAGGTTGCAGCAGCCTGGAAAGTTGCAACAACCTAGAAGGTTGCAACAGCCATGGAAGATGGCAATAACCTAGAAGGTTGTAACAGCCCTGGAAGGTTGCAACAACCTGGAAAGTTGCAACCCTGAAAGATTGCAACAATCTGGAAAACTGCAACAACCTGGAATGTTGCAACAAGGAGTTCCCAAGGTTGCCTCGTGCCTATATGTATAATTTTATAATACATATAATTTGTACAATTACTAACGAAAGTAGAGTAACGACTGATCGTTCTTCTTAATACTTACTACAGTCAAATTCAGCAGGTATTGTGACCAGCGGCGGCGGCGGCGTCGGCGGCGGCGGCGGCGGCGGCGGCGGCGGCGGCGGCGGCGGCGGCGGCGGCGGCGGCAGTGGTGGTGGCAGTGGCGATGGAGGACTGATGATGGTTGTAGATTATTGATGGAGATGTTATACTCTTACATGGGATCTCTCAGACTTAAGTCTTATACGGCAGCTATAATAACAACGTTGTAACGCTAATGTTAGGCCGTAGTAGCTCCGTTGTAACGCCGTAGTAATACTGTAATAACGGTGGTATACCGATCACTGACATAATTACTTTAAACCATATACTGCTCTCAGATAGGCTTATGGTCACACTGGTAGGCTGGTGGCCACACTCTAGTAGGCTGTTGGCCACACTTTAGTAGGCTGTTGGCCACACTTTAGTAGGCTGTTGGCCACACTTTAGTAGGTTGATGGCCACACTCTAGTACAGCGGTCGGCGAAATTTGTGTACAGTGAAAGTCCACAGAATCCAGAAAAACACCAGAAACATTCAGATTCAAAATAGTTTATTGAATCCAGTTGTATAGAGAATAATCATACAAACTGAAAAGTATGTGTTATAATAAAATAATAAAATGAAAAACTGCATGAAATAAAAAATAGTAACAGTCAAATTTAATAAAAATCTCGTTGGTCTTCGAAAGTCTTAAACCTACTAACATAAACAATGACTGCAAGCAGAGACAATTACTGATAGCGAGATAGGACACTAGGCCAAAAGTTAGGTGATGGTGTACTCGCCTAGTTGAACTCACCTAGTTGAGGTTGCGGGGGTCGAGTCCGAGCTCCTGGCCCCGCCTCTTCACTGATCGCTACTAGGTCACTCTCCCTGAGCCGTGAGCTTTATCATACCTCTGCTTAAAGCTATGTATGGATCCTGCCTCCACTACATCGCTTCCCAAACTATTCCACTTACTGACTACTCTGTGGCTAAAGAAATACTTCCTAACATCCCTGTGATTCATCTGTGTCTTCAGCTTCCAACTGTGTCCCCTTGTTACTGTGTCCAATCTCTGGAACATCCTGTCTTTGTCCTCCTTGTCAATTCCTCTCAGTATTTTGTATGTCGTTATCATGTCCCCCCTATCTCTCCTGTCCTCCAGTGTCGTCAGGTTGATTTCCCTTAACCTCTCCTCGTAGGACATACCTCTTAGCTCTGGGACTAGTCTTGTTGCAAACCTTTGCACTTTCTCTAGTTCTTCACGTGCTTGGCTAGGTGTGGGTTCCAAACTGGTGCCGCATACTCCAATATGGGCCTAACGTACACGGTGTACAGGGTCCTGAATGATTCCTTATTAAGATGTCGGAATGCTGTTCTGAGGTTTGCTAGGTGCCCATATGCTGCAGCAGTTATTTGGTTGATGTGCGCTTCAGGAGATGTGCCTGGTGTTATACTCACCCCAAGATCTTTTTCCTTGAGTGAGGTTTGTAGTCTCTGGCCCCCTAGACTGTACTCCGTCTGCGGTCTTCTTTGCCCTTCCCCAATCTTCATGACTTTGCACTTGGAGGGATTGAACTCCAGGAGCCAATTGCTGGACCAGGTCTGCAGCCTGTCCAGATCCCTTTGTAGTTCTGCCTGGTCTTCGATCGAGTGAATTCTTCTCATCAACTTCACGTCATCTGCAAACAGGGACACCTCAGAGTCTATTCCTTCCGTCATGTCGTTCACAAATACCAGAAACAGCACTGGTCCTAGGACTGACCCCTGCGGGACCCCGCTGGTCACAGGTGCCCACTCTGACACCTCGCCACGTACCATGACTCGCTGCTGTCTTCCTGACAAGTATTCCCTGATCCATTGTAGTGCCTTCCCTGTTATCCCTGCTTGGTCCTCCAGTTTTTGCACCAATCTCTTGTGTGGAACTGTGTCAAACGCCTTCTTGCAGTCCAAGAAAATGCAATCCACCCACCCTCTCTCTCTTGTCTTACTGCTGTCACCATGTCATAGAACTCCAGTAGGTTTGTGACACAGGATTTCCCGTCCCTGAAACCATGTTGGCTGCTGTTGATGAGATCGTTCCTTTCTAGGTGTTCCACCACTCTTCTCCTGATAATCTTCTCCATGATTTTGCATACTATACATGTCAGCGACACTGGTCTGTAGTTTAATGCTTCATGTCTGTCTCCTTTTTTAAAGATTGGGACCACATTTGCTGTCTTCCATGCCTCAGGCAATCTCCCTGTTTCGATAAATGTATTGAATATTGTTGTTAGGGGTACACATAGCGCCTCTGCTCCCTCTCTCAATACCCATCGGGAGATGTTATCTGGCCCCATTGCCTTTGAGGTATCTAGCTCACTCAGAAGCCTCTTCACTTCTTCCTCGGTTGTGTGCACTGTGTCCAGCACATGGTGGTGTGCCCCACCTCTCCGTCTTTCTGGAGTCCCTTCTGTCTCCTCTGTGAACATTTCTTTGAATCTCTTGTTGAGTTCTTCGCATACTTCACGGTCATTTCTTGTTGTCTCTCCTCCTTCCTTCCTTAGCCTGATTACCTGGTCCTTGACTGTTGTTTTCCTCCTGATGTGGCTGTACAACAGTTTCGGGTCAGATTTGGCTTTCGCTGCTGTCATTTTCATATTGTCTTTGGGCCTCCCTTCTTATCTGTGCATATTCGTTTCTGGCTCTACGACTGTTCTCCTTATTCTCCTGGGTCCTTTGCCTTCTATATTTCTTCCATTCCCTAGCACACTTGGTTTTTGCCTCCCTGCACCTTTGGGTAAACCATGGGCTCATCCTGGCTTTTTCATTATTCCTGTTACCCTTGGGTACAAACCTCTCCTCAGCCTCCTTGCATTTTGTTGCTACATATTCCATCATCTCATTAACTGGCTTCCCTGCCAGTTCTCTGTCCCACTGAACCCCGTTCAGGTAGTTCCTCATTCCTGTGTAGTCCCCTTTCTTGTAGTTTGGCTTCATTCGTCCTGGCCTTCCTGCTTCTCCCTCCACTTGTAGCTCTACTGTGTATTCGAAGCTTAAAACCACATGGTCACTGGCCCCAAGGGGTCTTTCATATGTGATGTTCTCGATATCTGCACTACTCAAGGTGAATACTAAGTCCAGCCTTGCTGGTTCATCCTCTCCTCTCTCTCTTGTAGTGTCCCTTACGTGTTGGCACATGAAGATTTCCAGTACCACCTCCATCATCTTAGCCCTCCATGTATCTTGGCCCCCATGTGGGTCCAAGTTCTCCCAATCGATCTCCTTATGGTTAAAGTCACCCATGATCAGGAGCTTTGCCCTGCATGCATGAGCTCTTCAGTGTGTCAACACTAGGGCGTGCGGTTGTCGTGTCGGCTCCCGAGTCACTGCTGACACTCACGGTGTTGCCAGCCGCTGCAATCCTTACCCGTTTTACATCATTGCCAACTTAAGTAATGGTCACTACAAATTAGATTTTTAATTTTATTAAGAAACTACAAATTCTTTATTTGAAAAAAAATATATAACTTTCGTAATTTGCCTCGTTTATTAAATAATATTTTTTTGTGCAATTTTATATATATGCTTTCTGAGCCTTCATTACCCCCCGAGATTTTCATTTTTAATTTACCCCAGTTCCCCTACCCCTGCTCTAGTAGGCTGATGGTCACACTCTAGTAGGCCGATGGTCACACTCTAGCAGGCCGATGGTCACACTCTAGTACGCTGATGGTCACACTCCAGTACATTGATGGTCACACTCTAGCAGGCCGATGGTCACACTCTAGTACGCTGATGGTCACACTCTAGTAGGCTTATGGTCACACTCCAGTACATTGATGGTCACACTCTAGCAGGCCGATGGTCACACTCTAGTACGCTGATGGTCACACTCTAGTAGGCTTATGGTCACACTCCAGTACATTGATGGTCACACTCTAGTAGGCTGATGGTCACACTCTAGTAGGCTTGTGGTCACACTCTAGTAGGCTTGTGGTCACACTCTAGTAGGCCGATGGTCACACTCTAGCAGGCCAATGGTCACACTCTAGTAGGCTTGTGGTCACACTCTAGTAGGCCGATGGTCACACTCTAGCAGGCCGATGGTCACACTATAGCAGGCCGATGGTCACACTCTAGTAGGCTGATGGTCACACTCTAGTAGGCCGATGGTCACACTCTAGCAGGCCGATGGTCACACTCTAGCAGGCTGATGGTCACACTCTAGTAGGCTTATGGTCACACTCCAGTACATTGATGGTCACACTCCAGTAGGCTGATGGTCACACTCCAGTACATTGATGGTCACACTCTAGTAGGCTGATGGTCACACTCTAGTAGGCTGGTCACACTCTAGTACGCTGATGGTCACACTCTAGTAGGCTTATGGTCACACTCTAGCAGGCCGATGGTCACACTCTAGTACGCTGATGGTCACACTCTAGTAGGCTTATGGTCACACTCTAGCAGGCCGATGGTCACACTCTAGTACGCTGATGGTCACACTAGTAGGCTTATGGTCACACTCCAGTACATTGATGGTCACACTCTAGCAGGCTTATGGTCACACTCTAGTAGGCTTATGGTCACACTCTAGTAGGCTTATGGTCACACTCTAGTATACTAGTACGCTGATGGTCACACTCTAGTACACTGACGGTCACACTCTAGTAGGCTTATGTTCACACTCGGGAAAATTTATAGCCGCACTCTGATAAATGTACGGCCATACTCTGGTAGGCTTATAGACACTCTTGCGTTGAGTTATGGCCACAGACTGGTAGTCTTATGGCCACACTCTGATAAGTGCGTGGCCTGGTAAGTGGATGAGCACACCTTAGTATGGCTACACTGTGGTTTCATCCAGGTTCCTGGATGTAGCGTGGATGATACCAACAATGCATGCTTCATCCATCTCACGACATATTCCTTTATCAAGAAATGGTTGATTGGCAGCCAAAAATTTTCAGGACAACAGAACCAGTGCAGGAGCCTTGAGGGGCGGCCGCCACTTACGTTACCCAGACCACTGAGTAAACAATAGAGAATGTAAACACTGACCGAACATGTCGCTGATATTATCCGTAATTCTTATGATAGTAACAGTACCCATGGTAACTAAGACATAAGTGCAACAGTTAGGTATCTTTACTCAGAAACGTTTCCCCTAAAGATACCTAATTGTTCCACATGTGTCTTATCAAACTTGTCGGTATTGTATACTACTATCTTTTTTTCACAATATTACCCATGTCTTGATCCCCACATAGCTGACCTTACCTCCTTGACTTCTACTACCCCACCTTTAAACCTCTCGTACCTTGAATCTCTCCTGTGAGCTTTCTCGAGCTTGACCTTATTACGCGGTTTTAAAGTGCTTCCTGGTGATGGAGTCCAGCCTAAGAAGACCTGTTGTACTAGTAATGAAAGGTGCCTCTGTCATATTAGTTTTACAACAGCTGCCTAACAGCGTGTAGCAAAGTGAAATGTGTGTTTGTTGAAGTGATGATAATTAGGGGTTAATTTATTTTAATTCCTGTTGACTGCACGAGGGTCATTAAGGTCACATATTACCAGTGCACCGCCTAGCAAAGATATTTTAATATTTTAATATCCAATACAGTGACAAAAGTTATATATATATATATATATATATATATATATATATATATATATATATATATATATATATATTGCATTTACACTGCCGTTTTCTGTGCTCCACAGTGTACAAAATGTGCGACGGATATACAGAGGGAAGAAATGATTCATTCTGTGTGGAGGTTAAAGTCTCAGTGAAGACACTAATTATCACCCCCATCCCCCCCCCCAGTGAATGCATAGTTAGCATGATAGGTCGCAGAGTGTAGAGTTCAAGTTCGTTCTCAGTGAAAGTCACCCTTAAAAGCACTTCTCTAAGTGGGGGGAAGGAGAGAGACAGAGAGAGAGAGAGAGACAGAGAGAGAGAGAGAGAGAGAGAGAGAGAGAGAGAGAGAGAGAGAAAGAGGGAGGGAGGGGGAGGAGAGGGGGAGGGGAGAAGAGAGAGAGAACGAGGGGTAGGGGGAAGAGAGAGAGGGGTGAGGGGGAGGAGAGAGAGAGGGAGGGGGAGGAGAGAGAGGGAAGGGGAAGGAGAGAGAGAGAGAGAGAGAGAGAGAGAGAGAGAGAGGAGGGAGGGGAGGAGCAGTGTGAGTAATACTTAAATATTCCTTATGGTAGCGACACCTTAGCTGACAAAATCCTGGAGTTTCTCACCCACCGTCTCCATCAAGTCAGCTTTGATTCAAGGAATTTCTCCTGCCCTTCCTTGCCTTGAATGGAATCTGATTTGCCTCCCATTTCCTTAACGTTGCATGTTCCCCGAGCGTTTAGCGCTCCCCCATGAATATAATAATTACACCCCGTCAGCCATTAACCACCAAGGCAAGGTCATCCAAAGAAAAAAAACACATATACCATCGTTCTTTACACTGCTGTATTACCAGAAATGTGCAGATATCACAGTTTAAGTGAAAATTGTGAATAATAATAATAATAACAACAACAACAATAATAATAATAATAATAATAATAATAATAATAATAATAATAATAATAATATAATTATCTTATTGATTCTCAGCTGTATTCAAGAATACTCTATCTTCAAGATAGATTCTAACTTGAATCACTTAATTTTTAGTGCTATTGATGTTATTACTTTAAGAAGAGTGCAAGTACCAATGATAGTACCAGGAAGGTTCTACAAGTACCAATGATAGTACCAGGAAGGTTCTACAAGTACCAATGATAGTACCAGGAAGGTTCTACAAGTACCAATGATAGTACCAGGAAGGTTCTACAAGTACCAATGATAGTACCAGGAAGGTTCTACAAGTACCAATGATAGTACCAGGAAGGTTCTACAAGTACCAATGATAGTACCAGGAAGGTTCTACAAGTACCAATGATAGTACCAGGAAGGTTCTACAAGTACCAATGATAGTACCAGGAAGGTTCTACAAGTACCAATGATAGTACCAGGAAGGTTCTACAAGTACCAATGATAGTACCAGGAAGGTTCTACAAGTACCAATGATAGTACCAGGAAGGTTCTACAAGTACCAATGATAGTACCAGGAAGGTTCTACAAGTACCAATGATAGTACCAGGAAGGTTCTACAAGTACCAATGATAGTACCAGGAAGGTTCTACAAGTACTAATGATAGTACCAGGAAGGTTCTACAGTACCAATGATAGTACCAGGAAGGTTCTACAAGTAATAATGATAGTACCAGGAAGGTTCTACAAGTACCAATGATAGTACCAGGAAGGTTCTACAAGTACTAATGATAGTACCAGGAAGGTTCTACAGTACCAATGATAGTACCAGGAAGGTTCTACAAGTACCAATGATAGTACCAGGAAGGTTCTACAAGTACCAATGATAGTACCAGGAAGGTTCTACAAGTACTAATGATAGTACCAGGAAGGTTCTACAAGTACCAATGATAGTACCAGGAAGGTTCTACAAGTACCAATGATAGTACCAGGAAGGTTCTACAAGTACCAAAGATAGTACCAGGAAGGTTCTACAAGTACCAGAGATAGTACCAGGAAGGTTATACAAGTACCAGAGATAGTACCAGGAAGGTTCTACAAGTACCAGAGATAGTACCAGGAAGGTTCTACAAGTACCACAGATAGTACCAGTGAAGGTTCTAACATCTACAGCGCAGTTAAAACATTTTAATTGTAATAAACAGCTAAATACGTAATTTCTCTAATTATTGCTAATAATATATGTGTATTTAGGGGAAAAGCTGTAAAACCGCAGGGCTCATACAGCAATAAATTAAACAATGTCACGCTATGAAATGTTTCGTCTTTTCAAGGTTTTAGAGCGTTGATGAGTGGTAACACGGCGAAGACTAGGCATGAGGGGGATGAGGAGAGGGAAGAAGGGACAGGTGGAGAGAGAGGGACAAGTGTGGAGAGGTGCAGGAAGGCATAGTAGAAGAGACGGGAGGAGGGATGAACGAGCGAGAAGAGGAACAGATACGGGAGAGTTAACTACCATATCTTCCCTATCTTATATTACCTCTTGATATTTTCGATTTATTCATATGAACATACTCAACTAAAATAAAATAAATCATTTGAAAAATGCGAATCCTTACTTAAAATCTTTAACAGATCGAGCAAATTAAGGGGTAATGGTTAGGTTAGGTTCGTCAGGAAACAGGTCAAGTGTTTCCTGACACTTTTGGCGATCTGACCGACGACTTCCTCTGGCTTACCGGTCCACCTCTATAAAAATTATGGTCATAGTTATAACCATTTAATAATAAGGGGTAATGGAGTTTGCTGTGTACAAGTGCTACATAATGGGAGACAGCGTGAAGAGACGCCATGAAGAACTGATACCATGTAATACTATGTTCAAAAACAATCACATGGGGGGGGGGGGAGTTCCGGGAGTAATTAATAACATTAAATTTTCAGCAGAGCATTTATCTGCAGCATTATGAAACTCATGTGATGTTATGCTATGAAGTTTTAAAATAACCTTCAGTTGTTTGTGGGTAGTGACGTGCTGTACGACTCTCACAGTGGGTAGTGACGTGCTGTACGACTCTCACAGTGGGTAGTGACGTGCTGTACGACTCTCACAGTGGGTAGTGACGTGCTGTTCGACTCTCACAGTGGGTAGTGACGTGCTGTACGACTCTCACAGTGAGTAGTGACGTGCTGTACGGCACTCACAGTGGGTAGTGACGTGCTGTACGGCACTCACAGTGGGTAGTGACGTGCTGTACGACTCTCACAGTGGGTAGTGACGTGCTGTACGACTCTCACAGTGGGTAGTGACGTGCTGCACGACACTCACAGTGAGTAGTGACGTGCTGTACGACTCTCACAGTGGGTAGTGACGTGCTGTACGACTCTCACAGTGGGTAGTGACGTGCTGTACGACTCTCACAGTGGGTAGTGACGTGCTGTACGACTCTCACAGTGGGTAGTGACGTGCTGTACGACTCTCACAGTGGGTAGTGACGTGCTGTACGACTCTCACAGTGGGTAGTGACTTGCTGTACGACTCTCACAGTGGGTAGTGACGTGCTGTACGACTCTCACAGTGGGTAGTGACGTGCTGTACGACTCTCACAGTGAGTAGTGACGTGCTGTACGGCACTCACAGTGGGTAGTGACGTGCTGTACGCCACTCACAGTGGGTAGTGACGTGCTGTACGACTCTCACAGTGGGTAGTGACGTGCTGTACGACTCTCACAGTGGGTAGTGACGTGCTGCACGACACTCACAGTGAGTAGTGACGTGCTGTACGACTCTCACAGTGGGTAGTGACGTGCTGTACGACTCTCACAGTGGGTAGTCACGTGCTGTACGACTCTCACAGTGGATAGTCACGTGCTGTACGACTCTCACAGTGGGTAGTGACGTGCTGTACGACTCTCACAGTGGGTAGTGACGTGCTGAACGACACTCACAGTGGGTAGTGACGTGCTGTACGACTCTCACAGTGGGTAGTGACGTGCTGTACGGCACTCACAGTGGGTAGTGACGTGCTGTACGACTTAGTGACGTGCTGTACGACTCTCACAGTGGGTAGTGACGTGCTGTACGACTCTCACAGTGGGTAGTGACGTGCTGTACGACTCTCACAGTGGGTAGTGACGTGCTGCACGACACTCACAGTGAGTAGTGACGTGCTGTACGACTCTCACAGTGGGTAGTGACGTGCTGTACGACTCACAGTGGGTAGTCACGTGCTGTACGACTCTCACAGTGGGTAGTGACACGTTTTACGACTCTCACAGTGGGTAGTGACGTGCTGCACGACTCTCACAGTGGGTAGTGACGTTCTGCACGACTCTCACAGTGGATAGTGACATGCCGCAAGACTCTCACAGTGGGTAGTGACGTGCTGCACGACTCTCACAATGGATAGTGACGTGCTGCACGACTCTCATAGCGGGTAGTGACGTGCTGTACGACACTCACATTGGGTAGTGACATCCTGTACGACACTCACAGTGAGTAGTGACGTGTACACGACTCTCACAGTGGGTACTGATATGCTTCACGACTCTCACAGTGGATAGTGGCGTGCTGCAAGACTCTCACAGTAGGTAGTGACGTGCTGCAAGACTCTCACAGTGGGTAGTGACGTGCTGTACGACTCTCACAGTGGGTAGTGACGTGCTGTACGACTCTCACAGTGGGTAGTGACGTGCTGTACGACTCTCACAGTGGGTAGTGACGTGCTGTACGACTCTCACAGTGGATAGTGACGTGCTGTACGACTCTCACAGTCGGTAGTGACGTGCTGTACGACTCTCACAGTGGGTAGTGACGTGCTGTACGATTCTCACAGTGGGTAGTGACGTGCTGTACGACTCTCACAGTGGGTAGTGACGTGCTGTACGACTCTCACAGTGGGTAGTGACGTGCTGTACGACTCTCACAGTGGGTAGTGACGTGCTGTACGACTCTCACAGTGGGTAGTGACGTTCTGTACGACTCTCACAGTGGGTAGTGACGTGCTGTACGACTCTCACAGTGGGTAGTGACGTGCCTCACAGTGGGTAGTGACGTGCTGCACGACTGTCACAGTGGATAGTGACGTGCTGCACGACTCTCATAGTGGGTAGTGACGTGCTGTACGACACTCACAATGGGTAATGACGTCCTGTACGACACTCAGAGTGGGTAGTGACGTGCTACACGACTCTCACAGTGGGTAGTGACACATTTTACGACTCTCACAGTGGATAGTGACGTGCTGCACGACTCTCACAGTGGGTAGTGACGTGGTGCACGACTCTCACAGTGGATAGTGACATGCCGCAAGACACTCACAGTGGGTAGTGATATGCTTCACGACTCTCACAGTGGATAGTGACGTGCTGCAAGACTCTCACAGTGGGTAGTGACGTGCTGCAAGTCTCTCACAGTGGGTAGTGACGTGCTGCAAGACTCTCACAGTGGGTAGTGACGTGCTGCAAGACTCTCACAGTGGGTAGTGACGTGCTGCAAGACTCTCACAGTGGGTAGTGACGTGCTGCAAGACTCTCACAGTGGATAGTGACGTGCTGCAAGACTCTCACAGTGGATAGTGACGTGCTGCAAGACTCTCACAGTGGATAGTGACGTGCTACACAACTCTCACAACCTATTATTATCAATAGAGTATGTAGCTCCTGTATTATGTTCACAATTCAGAAAACTAGATAAACTAAGCAAAAGTCCAAAGGACAGACTACAAAATGACTGAAATAGATGATATGCAAAATATGATGATACCCACATATACGATAAATAAAAGATGTCAGATTTCAGAGCATATTTTAGGGTCATCAACACACACACACACACACACACACACACACACACACACACACACACACACACACACACACACACACACAGTCAAGGACCAGGTAATCAGGCTAAGGAAGGAAGGAGGAGAGACAACAAGAAATGACCGTGAAGTATGTGAAGAACTCAACAAGAGATTCAAAGAAGTGTTCACAGAGGAGACAGAAGGAGCTCCAGAAAGACGGAGAGGTGGGGCACACCACCATGTGCTGGACACAGTGCACACAACCGAGGAAGAAGTGAAGAGGCTTCTGAGTGAGCTAGATACCTCAAAGGCAATGGGGCCAGATAACATCTCCCCATGGGTATTGAGAGAGGGAGCAGAGGCGCTATGTGTACCCCTAACAACAATATTCAATACATCTATCGAAACAGGGAGATTGCCTGAGGCATGGAAGACAGCAAATGTAGTCCCAATTTTTAGAAAAGGAGACAGACATGAAGCATTAAATTACAGACCAGTGTCACTGACATGTATAGTATGCAAAATCATGGAGAAGATCATCAGGAGAAGAGTGGTGGAACACCTAGAAAGGAATGATCTCATCAACAGCAGCCAACATGGTTTCAGGGACGGGAAATCCTGTGTCACAAACCTACTGGAGTTCTATGACATGGTGACAGCAGTAAGACAAGAGAGAGAGAGGGGTGGGTGGATTGCGTATTCTTGGACTGCAAGAAGGCGTTTGACACAGTTCCACACAAGAGATTGGTGCAAAAACTGGAGGACCAAGCAGGGATAACAGGGAAGGCACTACAATGGATCAGGGAATACTTGTCAGGAAGACAACAGCGAGTCATGGTACGTGGCGAGGTGTCAGAGTGGGCACCTGTGACCAGCGGGGTCCCACAGGGGTCAGTCCTAGGACCAGTGCTGTTTCTGGTATTTGTGAACGACATGACGGAAGGAATAGACTCTGAGGTGTCCCTGTTTGCAGATGACGTGAAGTTGATGAGAAGAATTCACTCGATCGAAGACCAGGCAGAACTACAAAGGGATCTGGACAGGCTGCAGACCTGGTCCAGCAATTGGCTCCTGGAGTTCAATCCCACCAAGTGCAAAGTCATGAAGATTGGGGAAAGGCAAAGAAGACCGCAGACGGAGTACAGTCTAGGGGGCCAGAGACTACAAACCTCACTCAAGGAAAAAGATCTTGGGGTGAGTATAACACCAGGCACATCTCCTGAAGCGCACATCAACCAAATAACTGCTGCAGCATATGGGCGCCTAGCAAACCTCAGAACAGCATTCCGACATCTTAATAAGGAATCGTTCAGGACCCTGTACACCGTGTACGTTAGGCCCATATTGGAGTATGCGGCACCAGTTTGGAACCCACACCTAGCCAAGCACGTAAAGAAACTAGAGAAAGTGCAAAGGTTTGCAACAAGACTAGTCCCAGAGCTAAGAGGTATGTCCTACGAGGAGAGGTTAAGGGAAATCAACCTGACGACACTGGAGGACAGGAGAGATAGGGGGGACATGATAACGACATACAAAATACTGAGAGGAATTGACAAGGTGGACAAAGACAGGATGTTCCAGAGATTGGACACAGTAACAAGGGGACACAGTTGGAAGTTGAAGACACAGATGAATCACAGGGATGTTAGGAAGTATTTCTTCAGCCACAGAGTAGTCAGTAAGTGGAATAGTTTGGGAAGCGATGTAGTGGAGGCAGGATCCATACATAGCTTTAAGCAGAGGTATGATAAAGCTCACGGCTCAGGGAGAGTGACCTAGTAGCGATCAGTGAAGAGGCGGGGCCAGGAGCTCGGACTCGACCCCCGCAACCTCAACTAGGTGAGTACAACTAGGTGAGTACACAGAGCTAAGGGGAATGTCTTATGAAGAAAGATTAAGGGAAATCGGCCTGACCACACTAGAGGACAGGAGGGTTAGGGGAGACATGATAACGACATATAAAATACTGCGCGGAATAGACAAGGTGGACAAAGACAGGATGTTCCAGGGAGGGGACACAGAAACAAGAGGTCACAATAGGAAGTTGAAGACACAGATGAGTCAGAGAGATATTAGGAAGTATTTCTTCAGTCATAGAGTTGTCAGGCAGTGGAATAGCCTAGAAAGTGATGTAGTGGAGGCAGGAACCATACATAGTTTTAAGACGAGGTATGATAAAGCTCATGGAGCGGGGAGAGAGAGGACCCAGTAGCAGCCGGTGAAGAGGCGGGGCCAGGAGCTAGGATTCGACCCCTGCAACCACAAACAGGTGAGTACAAATAGGTGAGTACACACACACACACACACACACACACACACACACACTACTTATTACCCCATGGATCAAGGCAGCAGTTATCTCTATAGAGTTTCACATTATAATGAGAGGATATGGAATGTTTGCCATTGCCTGTAGATAATGAGTCTCACCTGTGTGGGATGCCTCTCACGACCTCCACACTGAGGAAGTCATGATGTGAGCACTGAAAACCTTAGGGGCTTATTACCAAATCTCCTCTTCTTTACCCCCCTCAAGGAAGGTTTCTTGATGCTGGTGAGGGGCTCTTGATCTAAGGAATTGGATCTGTGCTCCAGTTCCCCGAATTCAGACTGAATACCTTCCACATCCCCCCACAGGCGCTGTAAAATCCTACGGGTTTAGCGCTTCTCCCTTGGTTATAATAATAATAATAATAATCCACTTCTTTACCACACACACACACACACACACAGGGAGCTAAAGATGGAATACATTGCGAGAGTACGGGAGGTCGGCACAGGGCCTGATGAATTATTTCACAGAAATATGCATAGTCACTAAGATTTTCATTCCCGCCAAGAAATGATGTCAAAATGTAATCACGGGAGGGTCAAGACTGAGCCTAAAGTATTAAAATTAAGAAGCGAGGAAATACTATGAAGACAAAGTGTTAGCCAAGGGGAAGAAAACCCGATGTTCCTCAGAGATCCAATAAGAAAAAAGTTTCGCAAGAGATGCGATGCTCGTGCGGCAAACAGACATTGTAAACAAATACTAAACTGTAGCATGACACAAGCAAAATGAAAGAATTGACCGGGAAGTGATTACATAAGATCAGCTTTGTCACGCGCAAGATGTTGAAGATGGGGAAGTGAAAGGAGGCAACTAGCGTCCTACTAACTGAAACGAAGACAGCCATCACGGCCAGAAGTGAGAAAGTACCAGGGAACAGAAACTCCTCATACTGGTGCAGATAACACCAAACTCAGTGCTGGAGGTTCACTAAACAGAATATCGTCGTCAGTGTAACTCTGATAAATAGAAGAAAAGGTTTCAAGAATCTCAACAGAGATATAATTAAGTGGGCAAGACTCCAGATCACAATCAGGCCAGTGAAAGACTCAGAGTAGACTACAATTCACTAACTGTAAGATTATACATGATATTAAACATTTACACGTCACTAAGCATAAGACTCACAATACCAAACATTTCACTAAATTTATGACTCCGAACACTAAGTATTTCACTAAGTATAAGACTAGCAACGCTGAACACTTCGCTGACAACATACAAACACGATTTTGCTTTCACCTACTCACAATAAAAGCGAGCGAGTTGGGCGACGTTAAACTTCCTGTAGTACTCCATAGCATCACCGTAGTTAAGAGAACACTTGCAAACAACTTTCCACACCGAACGTCACTATCCTTCCCTTCACAACTCCGCAAAAATCTAACAGGGAAACACTTTCGCACATGGGAAACACAACCTCAAGTTGCTTTTTCACTGTTATCAAGATGTTAGCTAAAACAGAGGATATTCTCGAGATTTTCACTGGCACTCTTCGTCGCCTCTTAGAGAGACCCGTCAACAACACACCCACAAGGCGCTAAATGCCACAAATGACAGTCGTTGAGGAGGAGGAGGAGGAGGATGAGGCGCCAGATGGTGAGCCTTGAGAATACAGTGAAAGTAGTCCTGTGAACTTGACCGAGAAACAGACACCCAGGTCGTTCAGACTGTCGACTGAGTACAGTGTCTGGGGACTTCCTCTCGTGTCATTGTGTACACCATTACCATCACCCTTACCATGTGTTGCAGTAAGTACCTCTACAGCCATCACTACGAGGTGTTACATCACACCTACGACCATCACCACTACAACCATCAGAACTACAAGGTGTTGCATTACATTTACAACCATCATCACTACAACCTTCATCACTACAACCATCACCACTACAAGGTGTTACATCACACCTACAACCATCACAACTACAAGGTGTTACATCACACCTACAACCATCACAACTACAAGGTGTTACATCACACCTACAACCATCACAACTACAAGGTGTTACATCACACCTACAACCATCACAACTACAAGGTGTTACATCACACCTACAACCATCACATCTACAAGGTGTTACATCACCACTACAATCTCAACGGTACAACCACCAGCGTTAGGCTAGGCGGACATACTTGACCAATGGGTTACCAGGTGTAAGATTTGTCACACCTGGTAATCTGTTCACCAAGTGAAGTGCCAGTGATGGGTGGGTGGGCGTGTGGGCGTCTGGAGTGATATGGGCGTGTGTGGGTGGGTGGAGGGCGGGGGAGCCGGAAGAGAAGGGAGAGGAAATAAAGACATTTCAAGGAGATTGGAGGGAGGGAGTTGGATATTATTATTATTATTATTATTATTATTATTATTATTATCAAGAAGAAGCGCTCAACCTAGATGGGTCATACAGCGCCGCAGGGAGCTCGACAGAAAGGAAGGGAAATAAAAGGAAGAAGGAACTGAGAGAGAGAGAGAGAGAGAGAGAGAGAGAGAGAGAGAGAGAGAGATAGAGAGAGAAAGAGAGAGAGAGAGAGAGAGTGAGAGAGAGTGAGAGAGAGTGAGAGAGAGTGAGAGAGTGAGAGAGAGAGAGAGAGAGAGAGTGAGAGAGGTATAGGATGAATGAGACCTGGATTATGTGCCAAGAGGAAGGAGCGAGGAGGAAGCAACAAATAGAGAATAACGCGGCAATACAACAACAACAATAATACTCATATTAATATTAATAATAATAATAAATTGAAGAAGAAAGAAAAAGAATGATGGCCATCACCATCACTTGAACAATATGAGCGCACCTGTTTTCAATGACGTCACAAGAAGCCTAGGCGCCAGATCGAACCCTTTTTTTCCCCCCAGTTTCCTTGAAATTTTCAAGGTTATTATCAGCAGCAATAATCCTGGCCATCATCCAGGTCAACATTACCCTTCCATGGACCATACCTTAGTTGATGTTGTTATTTCTTTACTATAAGGGCTACGACGGCTCACGGGAAATGAATCCTTCTCATACGGCCTTGTTTATCAGCACATGCAGGGAGGGGTGGGGCTGGTCTACAGCTCTGGGACCTTCTTCGATGCAATATTATGTACGGGACTGGAACCGCTAAGCAACTGGATGGTATGTTATGAACGTGACTGAGTCCTGAAACACATGGAAACTATTTTATGAATGAGACTTAAGCCTCGAGTACTCGCATGCATCTTGAAGGTGAATGAATCCACGAACACCTGAATATAGCATTACGAAGGTGAACAAGGCCAGCAACACCTCTCTCTCTCTCTCTCTCTCTCTCTCTCTCTCTCTCTCTCCCTCTCTCCACGGCATTACGAAGGTGAATGACTGAACAGCTGAATTATAACATTATGAAAGTGAATGAATCCACGAACATGTGTGAGTATGACATCATGAAGATAAGTGAAGCCGGAGAGCATCAGCTGCAGCCTCAGAGTGTGTGCTTGACGTCAGGGGACCCGGAGATGGAATATTTGGTTTCATACACTCATCGCACACAAGTTCAGTGAACTTTCCCGTGCCCCCGACCTTAACGATAATGGGCAGGGCATAAAGCAATGAAGAAAACCACGAGGGAGTACAAGTGAAATAAGGTGAAGAAAATCAATGAAAGTAAAAGGGGAAGCGGCGAAGGCAATCAATGAAACGTAGAGAAGGAAGCTATAAAGGAAATCATGAAGATGTATAGAAGAAAGCGAAGAAAAATCGCTAGGCGGAGTGAAGGAAAATCGTGAGTGGGCGTTGAAGGTTGGGTATACTCTGCTATAATCTATTCTAGGCAGAGTGTCGACTCTCCGTCCCTCACAGCGACTTTGTAATCACAAGTGGCAGCGAAATGACGTATGTAAGATCGCCGGAGACCACCAGCTGGTTATGTATTCCCTCTGGAGCAAATGTGAAGAGATTCCCGTCAATCCCGAGGCCCCAAGAGATGGAAGCCGACATTTGTATTGGGGTAAACTACAGCGATTTGTTTTTTGTTCAGGGCGTTTCAACTTTATTTATAACTCGGTTAATGGGTTTGAATGCCGCTTGTGTGGTCAGGTTTTCAGAGAAGCTCAAAGGCACATGGTAATAGGAACATGTAGAAAGAGACGAGGATAAGTAGGACAATCAACACAAGTACGTTTTCCCAATTTGATGTACAGTGTATACACATGGTGAGGTGCATATTAATCTGTGTATATACACTGATAGTTTGCTTTTTCCCTGTTTTAACGATTAAAATATTCGTTGTGGGGTATATGTGAAATGCAACCTTAATGACCATCATGCAGTCGATATTCATTAAATACAACAAGCCAATGAGTCCAATCTTAACAGCTGCAACATTATAACAACTTAATGTTGTCTAAACATCATGAGTGATCCGAAGCGCTAAATCGAATCGTATTTGAGACTTTCTAACTGCAGAAAATACAGGTAAAGAAAAGTAGAGTGCTTAAAAAAAATGGATGTGTTATTACTTTTCATTCACGTGAACACGGCAGCCATGGAAGGTAGAGCCACAAGAAGCTCAGCTGTACATTGAAGAACTGAAGATCCTAACAAAGGGCATCTTGGTGCTGATGGAGAGTTCTTAAACAAGGAATTGGTGTTACCCTTTCCTTTCACGGATCAAACCTGATTATTTCCCATTCTACTGGCGCTGTATTCCTTTGGAAAAAAACGAAAAACAAGGAACGGGCGGGAATTGAACTCATGGCAAATGGTTTTAATCCCCACCTATTTCGTGCTTTGTTTGCAGTCATGTTATTACGATTTCGTGTCTCCTGTGGGTTTAGCATTTCCCCATGAATGTAGGGGGCAACTCGATAAAACAACACTAGGGAGACAAGCTTTAGGAAATTATAAGTAGAAAAGAGCGTAATTGGATGCCGCTGAGCTGAAGAGCAAAAAGCAGAGAAAAATTGGGAAATGTACCGAAATGTTTTGAAAAATAAATCAGTGGCATCAACATGCTAAATGCATTACCACCTGATCCTGTGGAGTGAGGTGCCAGGTGGTGCCACGGATGGATAAGAAAAGGTTCCCAGGTGCCTCTGCCTTCACCCAGAGCCCAACCTCCCCCGGCATCCTACTTCTTCCTGTATTCTGATTCTCACTGAACCCTGTACTCAGCCTCTCCCTGCACCATCGCTGCTAGCTAGTTGCATCATCAAAGCCACACACGAAAAGAACAAAATTAGCCAGTAGCTACCGTGTTTCCGCCGGAAGTGAGTTACAATGTGATCGTAATTTAAATGGGAAAAATTTGCTTTTGCTACTGAAATTTTGCTATATTTATATATATATATATATATATATATATATATATTGATTTAATTTAATAACATTAAATATACTATTAATTAAATTGTACCTCAAATATACTATGTATTGCTTCTCCAGTCCTTTGGTCGTATAGCAATACAATCTTTTCAAAGGAGTGGTTTTGAGGGAAGTGAGTTGAGGGGCTCTTGACGAGAGGAAGACGAGTCACTGTCCTCTCCCTGGGGTAGCAATACAAAAATATGCCCGAAATGCGTCACGTAGAAGAGGTTTTCCTTGAAACATGCAAATATTGTATTACCAGATTTATCCAGTTCACTGTATTATACATGAATGTTCTGATGACATAAAGATTGAGCGGAGTTTGAGCAAAGAAGAGGTAGTATAGCCCCTCCCAGGAGAATCATAGGGTAATTATGAAGACTGGTGTAACAAGCTAAGAGGTGAGTGCAGTCTATAAAGGTCCAGGGAAAACAGTGGTGGCACCGAAGGCACTATCTAGTGCCAGCCAAACCTGGGTACTCACCCAATCACAGCGACGAACAGCTTTTACATAGTTATCACTGAAGCGACGTGAACGGGGATCCAGCAGGGAACGTATGAGAGCCGATACTATTTTCTGGACCAAAACATGACCACACACATACACACACGCGCGCGCGCGCACAAGCACTTCCAAAGTAGCGTAAGGAGGGTGGCAGGACGGGTGCCTTGCCGGGTGCCTTGCCGGGTGCCTGGCCAACTGCCGCCGACGGCACCAGCTACCTGGGACCTTCCCTCTTACCCTCCCTAACGCCACCTCCGCCTCGGCGACCATGCCAAAACTGGGCCATGTTATTTTGGGCTCCTAGCACCGCGTGGCCAGCCAGCTCTGCTGCTGGTGCTGCTGGTGCTGGTGCTGGTGCTGCTGCTGCTACTGGTGGTGGTGGTGCTGCTGCTGGTGCTGCTGGTGCTGCTGGTGGTGGTGGTGCTGCTGCTGCTCTGTGTCATGGTGGTGGTGGTGGTCGTGGAGGTTACTAGGCTCTGATGTTGCTGTTGCTAGTGATAGTGCTGCTCCTGGTAATGGTTTTGGTGGTGCTGCTAGTATTGATTTTGATGCTAGTAGTGGTGGTGATATCAGGTGGTGCTGCTGACTCGGAGGATGTGAGGTGGTGGTGTTGGTGCCGCTAGTAGTGTTGGTGGTGCTACTGGTGCTGGTGCCGCTACTAGTGTTGGTGGTGCTACTGGTGCTGGTGCCGCGGAGAGAGTGATGGTACTCAGCAGCTCTGGAGACTGAAAGGGTGACACTCTAGCCTTTCCTGGGGGTTGTTACTCTGTCTAGGGGGGGGAGGTAGTTGCACTCCCTGTGGGTTGTTACCCTGCCTGGGGGAGTAAGGGGTAGTTAAGTAAGTAAGTAAGTTTATTCAGGTATACACAAATACAGTTACATAGAATTATCATACATAGCAGCATATGTGTAGAGAACCTGGGATAACCCAAAAAAGTCAGACAGAGTGACTTATTTCCATTGGGGTCCTTTTACCTTATTTCTTTTTACCTTATTCCTTTTATTTCTTCTATTGTCCATGGGGAAGTGGAAAAGAATCTTTCCTCCGTAAGCCATGCGTGTCGTATGAATATTTTCTTATTATTCTAAATGTGCGTGGATGTAGTGCGGATGACAAGAAACAGATGATTGCTGATGTTATGAATGAAAAGAAGTTGGATGTCAAGCGAAACAAAGCTGAAGGGGGTAGGAGAGTTTCAGTGGGGGGAAATATGGGATTAAATCTGGAGTATCTGAGAGAGTTAGAGCAAAGGAAGGGGTAGCAGTAATGTTAAATGATCAGTTATGGAAGGAGAAAAGAGAATATGAATGTGTAAATTCAAGAATTATGTGGATTAAAGTAAAGGTTGGATGCGAGAAGTGGGTCATAATAAGCGTGTATGCACCTGGAGAAGAGAGGAATGCAGAGGAGAGAGAGAGATTTTGGGAGATGTTAAGTGAATGTATAGGAGCCTTTGATCTTGAATGCTAAAGTAGGAGAAACTTTTAGAGAGGGTGTGGTAGGTAAGTTTGGGGTGCCAGGTGTAAATGATAATGGGAGCCCTTTGATTGAACTTTGTATAGAAAGGGGTTTAGTTATAGGTAATACATATTTTAAGAAAAAGAGGATAAATAAGTATACACGATATGAGTAGTTTGTTGGATTATGTATTGGTAGATAAAAGACTGTTGAGTAGACTTCAGGATGTACATGTATAGAGGGGCCACAGATATATCAGATCACTTTCTAGTTGTAAACTGAGAGTAAAAGAGATGGGATACAAGGAGAATAGAAGCATCAGGGAAGAGAGAGGTGAAGGTTTATAAACTAAAAGAGGAGGCAGTTAGGGTAAGATATAAACAGCTATTGGAGGATAGATGGGCTAATGAGAGCATAGGCAATTCGAAGAGGTATGGGGTAGGTTTAAAAATGTAGTGTTAGAGTGTTCAGCAGAAGTTTGTGGTTACAGGAAAGTGGGTGCAGGAGGGAAGAGGAGCGATTGGTGGACATATGAGAAGTTTTTACAAAGTAGAAGTGATGCAAGGAGGGAAGAGTATATGGAGAAAAAGAGAGAGGTTAAGAGAGTGGTGAAGCAATGTAAAAAGAGAGCAAATGAGAGAGTGGGTGAGATGTTATCAACAAATTTTGTTGAAAATAAGAAAAAGTTTTGGAGTGAGATTAACAAGTTAAGAAAGCCTTGGAGAGGAGAGTTATTAAATGGAGAGTTAGACGTATTGGGAAGATGGAGGGAATATTTTGAGGAATTGTTAAATGTTGATGAAGATAGGGAAGCTGTGATTTCATAGGGCAAGGAGGAATAACATCTTGTAGGAGTGAGGAAGAGCCAGTTGTGAGTGTGGGGGAAGTTCGTGAGGAAGTAGGTAAAATGAAAGGGGGTAAGGCATTGATGGGATAAAGATAGAAATGTTAAAAGCAGGTGGGGATATAGTTTTGGAGTGGTTGGTGCAATTATTTAATAAATGTATGGAAGGGGGTAAGGTGCCTAGGGATTGGCAGAGAGCATGCATAGTTCCTTTGTATAAAGGCAAAGGGGATAAAAGAGAGTGCAAAAATTATAGGGGGATACTGTTGAGTGTACCTGGTAAAGTGTATGGTCGGAGAATAGGATAGCAGATGAACAAGGAGGCTTTAGGAAAGGTAGGGGGTGTGTGGACCAGGTGTTTACAGTGAAACATATAAGTGAACAGTATTTAGATAAGGCTAAAGATGTCTTTGTGGCATTTATGGATTTGGAAAAGGCGTATGACAGGGTAGATAGGGGGGCAATGTGGCAGATGTTGCAAGTGTATGGTGTAGGAGGTAGGTTACTGAAAGCAGTGAAGAGTTTTTACGAAGATAGTGAGGCTCAAAAGTATGTAGGAAAGAGGGAAATTTTTTCCCAGTAAAAGTAGGCCTTAGACAAGGATGTGTGATGTCACCGTGGTTGTTTAATATATTTATAGATGGGGTTGTAAGAGAAGTAAATGCGAGGGTCTTGGCAAGAGGCGTGGAGTTAAAAGATAAAGAATCACACACAAAGTGGGAGTTGTCACAGCTATGACACTGTGCTCTTGGGAGATTCTGAAGAGAAGTTGCAGAGATTGGTGGATGAATTTGGTAGGGTGTGCAAAAGAAGAAAATTAAAGGTGAATACAGGAAAGAGTAAGGTTATGAGGATAACAAAAAGATTAGGTGATGAAAGATTGAATATCAGATTGGAGGGAGAGAGTATGGAGGATGTGAACGTATTCAGATATTTGGGAGTGGAAGTGTCAGCGGATGGGTCATGAAAGATGAGGTGAATCATAGAATTGATGAGGGAAAAAGAGTGAGTGGTGCACTTAGGAGTCTGTGGAGACAAAGAACTTTGTCCTTGGACAAAGAGGGGAATGTATGAGAGTATAGTTTTACCAACGCTCTTATATGGGTGTGAAGCGTGGGTGATGAATGTTGCAGCGAGGAGAAGGCTGGAGGCAGTGGAGATGTCATGTCTGAGGGCAATGTGTGGTGTGAATATAATGCAGAGAATTCGTAGTTTGGAAGTTAGGAGGAGGTGCGGGATTACCAAAACTGTTGTCCAGAGGGCTGAGGAAGGGTTGTAGAGAGAATGGAGCGAAACAGAATGACTTCAAGAGTGTATCAGTCTGTAGTGGAAGGAAGGCGGGGTAGGGGTCGGCCTAGGAAGGGTTGGAGGGAGGGGGTAAAGGAGGTTTTGTGTGCGAGGGGCTTGGACTTCCAGCAGGCATGCGTGAGCGTGTTTGATAGGAGTGAATGGAGACAAATGGTTTTTAATACTTGACGTGCTGTTGGAGTGTGAGCAAAGTAACATTTATGAAGGGATTCAGGGAAACCGGCAGGCCGGACTTGAGTCCTGGAGAAAGTACAGTGCCTGCACTCTGAAGGAGGGGTGTTATCAGTTTAAAAACTGTAGTGTAAAGCACCCTTCTGGCAAGACAGTGATGGAGTGAATGATGGTGAAAGTTTTTCTTTTTCGGGCCACCCTGCCTTGGTGGGAATCGGCCGGTGTGATAATAAAATAAAAAATATTTTCTTATTATTCTACAATGAAGATAACATCTTATTATCATACTAAAAAGACTATCTACTACACCAAGGTCATTAAGACTATCTACAATACGAGGATCATTACTAGGAATATGGTAAAATTTACACGTATGTTAGCTAAAAAATAGAAAATCATTCCCCTCCCTTTCTGTAGCTACATTCATCAGACACCTTTTGGCACTCTTCTTGAACTGGTTCATGCTATGACTGGCTTTGACATGTGCGGGCAGTCTGTTCCATTCCTTTATTGCTGTACAATAAAAGGTGTTTGAAGCCTGGCAACTGACTGTGGGTACTACAAAGTTGTGCTCTCTCCCCCTAGTACTATGATTGCTTTGGTTCCCAACCTTGACAAAATTGACAGCAAGATATTCTGGACATTGTTTGTGAGCAATTTTATAAACATGATTTAGCTTCAGTTGTTTTACTCTGTCTTCAACATTCAGCATATCCAACTGCTGTAATTCATCCTGGCCTACATGTTCTCTTCGTCCCAGCCCCAGGATGAATCTTACGATTTTGTTCTGGGTGATTTGCAGTCTATCTTTCAGTTTTTATGTCAAGGCAGAGTACCAAGAAAAGCAAGTGTAATCCATATGGCATTGTATAAGGGCTAGACATAGGGTCCTGCGAGCCTCAGTAGGTAGACACTGTGCTTGTCTGTACAGGAACTTCAGTCTGGCATTCGCTTTCTTTACTACACTGTTCCCTATCAATTCTCCCGACATGCATGGGTCAAAGGGGATTCCCAAATATTTTACTGATGAAACCAAAGTGATGGGCTCCCCATTACATTGAACATTAAAATTATTTACCCTTCTCAGTTTATGTTTCGTGCCAAAGAGAATGGCTTCAGTTTTCCCTAGGTGTAATGATAGTTTGTTGTCTACTAACCATTTGCTGCAGGACTCCAGTTCCAGTGTTAAAACATTAGCAATATCTTGTGGGTCTTTACCTGTCACTAACAGAGCACTGTCATCTGCATACAGTAGGAGTTTGCACTTGACACTGATAGGCATATCATTGACATAACATAAGAATAATAAGGGACCCAGAATACTACCTTGGGGAACTCCACATGTTATCGGCAGGGGTTCTGATTCTGTTTTGTTGATTTTGACTATTTGTCTCCTGTTGCTAAGGTAGGACTTAAACCAGTCTACAGAACCTATACCGATAGCTTGAAGTTTATTACATAATATATTGTGGTTGACAGTATCGAAGGCCTTTTGCAAGGTCTAAGGTTACCATACCTATGAGGTTCACCTTTGACATTTCAGTTCTCAGGTAATCCATCAGATTAATAAGGGAGGTGTCGGTTGAGTAGGATCTTCTGAAGCCCGATTGATAGCTATGGAGAATGTTGTTGTCATTAAGGTACTTAACTACTTGAGAATACACCGCCCTCTCTAGAATTTTAGATATTATACTGAGTATACTAACAGGCCTATAGTTGCTTACATCAGACCTACTATTTTTCTTGAAGATAGGAGTAACTCTGGCCTCCTTGAACCCCTCCGGTACGGTATTAGTGGTTATTGATAGATTTATTATGTGAGCAATAGGGATTGACAGTTCAGAAGCACCATCTTTTAGGAACTTAGACGGGATGTTATCAGGGCCTGTGCTCTTAGTTGGGTTTAACCTGCTTAGTTCTTTTTGAATAAAGTCATGAGATACACTTACTAGTTGACAACTGTTTGGGGTTACCCCTTTATTGGTATAGTATGTTTGAAACTTATCAGAGTCTGTGTTAAAGGTATTTGATGCAGCTGGTAGTTTACTTACTAGTGTTGATGCAACAGATGTGTAGTATGAATTAAAGCAATTTGCCACCTTAGATGTTTCGTGGCATACCTCATTATCGATAGTGGTACTATGTTAGACCTATCTACTGGCTTATGGCTATACCCCAACTGTTTTAGTTGTTGCCAGAGCTTTCTGGGGTTATGCTTATACTCTTCAATTTTTGAGCAGTAGTGCTTTGCCTTTGCTCCTTTTATAAGTCTCTCTACTCTGTTCCTCACCCTTTGGAATTCATTTAGTGCTGCAATATCCTGTCTGTTTGCTTTAAATCTTTTTAGCAGCTGGTCTCTGAATTTCATATTATCTAATATCTCAGTATTCATCCAGGGTTCAGTTCTTCGTTTAATCCTAACCTCTTTAACTGGTGCAATATTATCAAGGATGGTAGTGAACATTGTTTTGAATTTTTCCCAGGCATCGTTTACGTCCGTGCAACTTGTTATCTCTGTCCAGTCACAATTGTGTAGCCTATTTACCAGTGTTTCTTTACTGTAGTTTCTAGTTGACCTCATTTTTATTGTCCTGTGTAGGCCTATCCTATCCCTAGTGATTTTTCTGGTGCAGTAAATGATGAAATGATCACTAAAACCTGTGGTAATGACGCCTGACTGACTAATGTTCTCAGAGCGGTTACAAAGTATGTGGTCAATTAGGGTGGCTGAGAACTGTGTGATCCGGGTTGGAGTATTAATTAGTTGAGTGTAACTGTTTAATCCTAGAATTTGCTTATACCTTTTGCATAGCCCGTTATTTTGCTGCTGAAATCAGATATTGAAGTCGCCCAGTATTATTGTCTCGCAATTGTTTTCAACTCCGGACAAGACTCTGGAAAAGTCTTCTAAGAACTGGTCCTGGGTAGGAGGGCGGTAACTAGTTCCTACTAAGATGGGTTTGGTCTTGGGAAGCAGCACTTAAACCATAGAATCTCCAGTTTATTGTTATTTAAATCAGGTCTTGGGTTGTAAGCTAAGTCATTTCTAATGTAGGCACATACTCCACCACCCTTTCTGTTCCTATCTAAGCGTTTTATATTGTAACCTTCTATTTTGACCTCGTCGTCAGTCACCGTATCATCCAACCAGGATTCAGAGATGGTTATAACTGCCGCCCTAATTTTGTTAGCTAGAATCCTAATCTCTGCCAATTTAGGAAGAAGTGATCTTGCATTGACATGAATAAAGTGAAGGCCTGTTTTCATAAAACAATCATAATCATCAATATATGGCAATGGGTCATTTGTATTAAAATTAGGTAAATCAATGCCATCATTGCTAAAGGGTAACTGTGCCAAAGTGCATTTGTTACACACAAAATGAATTCTGGCACCGTTGCTATAATTGTACATACATCCATCATGCACCCATCCCTTACACATTTTACATAAGGTGCCTTTTCTGTTTTTAATGCGTACTTTAGTACAGTGTATGCACCTGTTTGGTAGTGTTTGAGATAATAATGGCTGTATTGTCTCACATTGACCTATGTATGCATTACATATGGAGTTAAGGTTATCATTCCTAGCTACTAGACCGTCATTATCGCCGTCATTTATCTGTCTGTTTTGCCTCTGCACAATAGTTTGAGGTCCTGGATTAATTTGGATATCACCACTTAAGAGCGCTATAATAAGAGCTGTGTGCCACTGTTTTTGTTTGGGTATGCGGTGTTGCCATACCTTGCGGCGATAGTGATATTCACTTTTCTGGTAGGATGGCAACTATTGGGCTTTTACTGTCCAGGGTGCTGTTACTCCATTCACCTTTTCCAGCCCCCATGACTGATTTCTTACTTCATGGAATTGAAGAAGAAATATAAATATAATTATGGTAGCCTGTACCCCCCTAATGCCTGCCATTTTCACTCTTCGCTCTTTTACTCATTTACAATAATATTTATTTCTCTTTTCCAGTCCCTAGTACACTTAGTATCTGATAGTTGGCATTCAGTACAATGCCACATAACAAGCATCACCATTGTTACCTTCCATCTCCCCTCCACTCGCTTACCTATCACCCACGCCTACCTCTCCCTTCATTCGTCTATCGTCTACCTACCTGGAGGGTGTTCCGGGAGTCAACGCCCCCGCGGCACGGTCCTCGACCAGGTTTCAGGGCTTGATCAAACAATCTATTACTGCTGGCCGCACTCAATCCAACGTAGGAGCCGCAGCCTTGATGATCCATGGAGACACACTCGTCTATCCCTCACCAGTCACACTCGTCCATCCCTCACCACTCACACTCGTCCATCCCTCACCAGTCACGCTCGTCCATCCCTCACCAGTCACATTCGTCCATCCCTCACCAGTCACACTCGTCCAACACTCACCAGTCACACTCGTCTATCCCTCACCACTCACACTCGTCCATCTCTCACCAGTCACACTCGTCCATCCCTCACCAGTCACATTCGTCCATCCCTCACCAGTCACACTCGTCCATCCCTCACCACTCACACTCGTCCATCCTTCACCAGTCACACTCGTCCATCTCTCACCACTCACACTCGTCCATCCCTCACCAGTCACACTCGTCCATCCCTCACCAGTCACGCACGTCCATCCCTCACCAGTCACGCTCGTCCATCCCTCACCAGTCACACTCGTCCATCCCTCACCAGTCACGCTCGTCCATCCCTCACCAGTCACACTCGTCCATCCCTCACCACTCACACTCGTCCATCCCTCACCAGTCACGCTCGTCCATCCCTCACCAGTCACATTCGTCCATCCCTCACCAGTCACACTCGTCCAACCCTCACCAGTCACACTCGTCTATCCCTCACCACTCACACTCGTCCATCCCTCACCAGTCACACTCGTCCATCCCTCACCACTCACACTCGTCCATCCCTCACCAGTCACGCTCGTCCATCCCTCACCAGTCACACTCGTCCATCCCTCACCGCTCAAACTCGTCCATCCCTCACCAGTCACACTCGTCCATCCCTCACCACTTACACTCGTCCATCATTCACCAGTCACACTCGTCCATCCCTCACAACTCACACTCGTCCATCCCTCACCACTCACACTCGTCCATCCCTCACCAGTCACACTCCTCCATCCCTCTCCAGTCACACTCGTCCATCCCTCACCAGTCACACTCATCCATCCCTCACCACTCACACTCGTCCATCCCTCACCAGTCACACTCGTCCATCCCTCACCAGTCACAATCGTCCATCCCTCACCACTCACACTCGTCCATCTCTCACCACTCACACTCGTCCACCCCTCACCAGTCACACTCGTCCATCCCTCAACTCTCACACTCGTCCATCCCTCACCACTCACACACGCCCATCCCTCACCAGTCACACTCGTCCATCCCTCACCACTTACACTCGTCCATCATTCACCAGTCACACTCGTCCATCCCTCACGGCTCACACTCGTCCATCCCTCACCAGTCACACTCGTCCATCCCTCACAACTCACACTCGTCCATCCCTCACCACTCACACTCGTCCATCCCTCACCAGTCACACTCCTCCATCCCTCACCAGTCGCACTCGTCCATCCCTCACCAGTCACACTCGTCCATCCCTCACCAGTCACACTCGTCCATCCCTCACCAGTCACACTCGTCCATCCCTCACCAGTCACAATCGTCCATCCCTCACCACTCACACTCGTCCATCTCTCACCACTCACACTCGTCCACCCCTCACCAGTCACACTCGTCCATCCCTCAACTCTCACACTCGTCCATCCCTCACCACTCACACTCGTCCATCCCACGAGTCACACTCGTCCATCCCTCACCAGTCACACTCGTCCATCCCTCACCACTCACACTCGTCCATCTCTCACCAGTCACACTCGTCCATCCCTCACCACTCACACTCGTCCATCCCTCACCAGTCACACTCGTCCATCCCTCACCACTCACACTCGTCCATCCCTCATCAGTCACACTCGTCCATCCCTCACCAGTCACACTCGTCCATCCCTCACCAGTCACACTCGTCATCCCTCACCAGTCACACTCGTCCATCCCTCACCAGTCACACTCGTCCATCCCTCACCACTCACACTCGTCCATCCCTCACCAGTCACACTCGTCCATCCCTCACCAGTCACACTCGTCCATCCCTCACCAGTCACACTCGTCCATCCCTCACCACTCACACTCGTCCATCCCTCACCAGTCACACTCGTCCATCCCTCACCACTCACACTCGTCCATCCCTCACCAGTCACACTCGTCCTTCCCTCACCACTCACACTCGTCCATCCCTCACCAGTCACACTCGTCCATCCCTCACCACTCACACTCGTCCATCCCTCACCAGTCACACTCGTCCTTCCCTCACCACTCACACTCGTCCATCCCACTCACCAGTCACACTCGTCCATCCCTCACCACTCACACTCGTCCATCCCTCACCAGTCACACTCGTCCTTCCCTCACCACTCACACTCGTCCATCCCTCACCAGTCACACTCGTCCATCCCTCACCACTCACACTCGTCCATCCCTCACCAGTCACACTCGTCCATCCCTCACCACTCACACTCGTCCATCCCTCACCAGTCACACTCGTCCATCCCTCACCACTCACACTCGTCCATCCCTCACCACTCACACTCGTCCATCCCTCACCACTCACACTCGTCCATCCCTCACCAGTCACACTCGTCCATCCCTCACCACTCACACTCGTCCATCCCTCACCAGTCACACTCGTCCTTCCCTCACCACTCACACTCGTCCATCCCTCACCAGTCACACTCGTCCTTCCCTCACCACTCACTCTCGTTCATCCCTCACCAGTCACACTCGTCCATCCCTCACCACTCACACTCGTCCATCCCTCACCAGTCACACTCGTCCATCCCTCACCACTCACACTCGTTCATCCCTCACCAGTCACACTCGTCCATCATTCACCTCTCACACTCGTCTATCCCTCACCACTCACACTCGTCCATCCCTCACCACTCACACTCGTCCATCCCTCACCAGTCACACTCGTCCATCCCTCACCAGTCACACTCGTCCATCCCTCACCACTCACACTCGTCCATCCCTCACCACTCACACTCGTTCATCCCTCACCAGTCACACTCGTCCATCATTCACCACTCACACTCGTCTATCCCTCACCACTCACACTCGTCCATCCCTCACCACTCACACTCGTCCATCCCTCACCACTCACACTCGTCCATCCCTCACCAGTCACACTCGTCCAACCCTCATCAGTCACACTCGTCCATCCCTCACCAGTCACACTCGTCCATCCCTCACCACTCACACTCGTCCATCCCTCACCACTCACACTCGTCCATCCCTCACCAGTCACACTCGTCCATCCCTCACCAGTCACACTCGTCCATCCCTCACCACTCACACTCGTCCATCCCTCACCACTCACACTCGTTCATCCCTCACCAGTCACACTCGTCCATCATTCACCACTCACACTCGTCTATCCCTCACCACTCACACTCGTCCATCCCTCACCACTCACACTCGTCCATCCCTCACCACTCACACTCGTCCATCCCTCACCAGTCACACTCGTCCAACCCTCATCAGTCACACTCGTCCATCCCTCACCAGTCACACTCGTCCATCCCTCACCACTCACACTCGTCCATCCCTCACCACTCACACTCGTCCATCCCTCACCACTCACACTCGTCCATCCCTCACCAGTCACACTCGTCCAACCCTCATCAGTCACACTCGTCCATCCCTCACCACTCACACTCGTCCATCCCTCACCACTCACACTCGTCCATCCCTCACCAGTCAGACTTACGTCTCCCTTACCCGCCACCTCACTATTTATCCAATAAAATTGGCAAACCGGGACTTATGCCATTCATTAACAACATAAACCTTGTATTTAGGAAACCACACCAGTGGTGATAGTTTGAATCTGATCAAATGTGTCATTCTCCAGGTATATCACGGCTTCCAACTATTCCAAGATATATTTTAACTGTTTTACTGCACTAACAAATTTGCCGCACACAAAAGAAACTTAATGGGCACTGAAGATGCCCTAAGATGCACCAGCCGACAAATATTGAAGCCGTTCAGTTGTAAACTGAAATGTAACCTTAAGTTTTAAAGGGGTGGACCGGTAAACCAGTGGAAGGCCTCTGTCAAATATCCAAAAGCTCCAGCTGCGAATCATCATATGACTAAGACCCGCGTCAGGAAACACTTGTTCTGTTTCCTGACAAACCTAACCTAACCTAACCTAACCTAAACTGAAATATATTTAACGCGATTTAACGGAAATGAAAGTTTCGCACTATTTTTCGCATAAAATGGGCAAAACAGCAGCATCTACACACATGAATGTTACTCTCGGCGAGGAGAGCCGTGAGGAGGCCAAACAACTATACTACTCCAGTAGATTCACAGACACTAGAGGAGATATGAAAAAGACCTGGAAAACACTCTCTCAGATTCTAGGGACCCACAAACTGAAAAAAAAACAAGAATATTGTCCTAACTAAACCTAATGAAACACCACTACATCCCATTGACACAGCTAACAAGATAAACGACTTCTTCTCAACCATAGGATCTAATCTCGCCAATAAAATCCCACATACCAATGCCCATGCCGGGGACTACCTAGATGGGAATTTCCCAAATTCCTTCTATCTTGCACCAACTGAGCCCACGGAAGTCACCGAGATTATAAAGTCACTTAAAAATAACTCAGGGAATCTGTCTCATGTCCCACCATTACTGTACAAGCGAGCGGTCCATGTCCTTTCGCATGCTATTTCATTACTTTTTAACAAGTCACTAGAAACTAGCACTTTCCCGAAACTACTCAAGATGGCAAGGGTTACACCAATACATAAAGGTGGTGACCCTACAGACTTAAACAACTATAGGCCAATATCAAACTTACCATTGCTATCCAAAATCTTTGAGAAACTCGTGCACAGGAGACTATATTCATTTATAACGGTACAAAACATACTCAACCTCTGCCAATTTGGATTCAGGAAAAATAAATGCACTAATGATGCAATCATAAAAATGCTAGATCTGCTTTACACAACATTGGAAAATAAGGAATATCCACTAGGAATTTTTATTGACCTAAGAAAAGCTTTTGACACAGTAGACCACGACATCCTACTCCACAAACTTGACCATTACGGTATAAGAGGCCATGCGCTTGCTTATTTCAAATCTTACTTTACTAATAGGTATCAGTATGTCACCATTAAAGACACAGCATCAACAACACGGCCACTTGATACTGGAGTTCCGCAGGGAAGTGTCCTTGGTCCCCTGCTCTTCCTCATATACATCAATGATCTTCCAAACGTATCCCAACACCTGAAACCCATTCTCTTTGCTGACGACACGACTTATGTCATCTCTCACTCTAATCTTGCAACCCTCAACACCATTGTTGACGAAGAGCTGATCAAAATATCGACTTGGATGACAGCCAATAAACTTACGCTTAACACTGACAAAACCTACTATATTATGTTTGGTAGCAGTGCAGGAGATGCACAAATTAACATTAAGATCGACAACACTCTAATTACCAGACATAATGAGGGCAAATTCCTAGGCCTATACCTTGACAACAACCTGAATTTCAGCACCCATATCCAACACATAACCAAAAAAGTATCCAAAACGGTTGGGATCCTCTCCAAGATACGATACTATGTGCCGCAAAATGCCCTTCTCACACTATACCACTCACTTATTTATCCATACCTCACCTATGCTATTTGTGCTTGGGGATCAACTGCAGCAACACACCTAAAGCCAATAATAACCCAACAAAAAGCTGCAGTAAGAATAATCACTAAATCCCATCCCTGGCAACACCCCCCCCCCCACTCTTCATAGATCTAAACTTACTCCCTGTTCAGTACATCCACACTTACTACTGTGCAATCTACATCTACAGGACCTTAAACTCCAATATCAACCTTGACCTAAAACGCTTTCTTGATAGTTGTGACAGAACCCACAGGCATAACACCAGACACAAACATCTCTACGACATTCCCCGTGTCCGACTTAACCTTTACAAAAATTCAATGTATGTCAAAGGCCCTAAAATCTGGAACACCCTACCTGAGAACTCTAGAACTGCAGACACATTCATCACCTTCAAAACTACCATTAGAAAACATTTTATCTCCCTGATACACCCCGTCAACTAACTACACGAATACCACCTGGTGGTTCACACTTACACTCACTCACCCATTTGACCATAAACAGAAATATTAATCTGAATCTTAAAATAATGAATCCTATGATACTCCAATGCTGAAACTATGTACTGTGCCAAAACAAAAGCATTCACATTGCTAAACTCACAAACTAGTATTTAGTCACTTAGCCATAATACCAACTTACCTCATAATTTGTAATATTTTAAAATTAAGAATTAAACTAAGTCTGCCCGAAATGCCTAGCCACGCTAGGTGTTCTAGTGGTACACTCTGTAATCATTATTTTACTACATGTAAACCACACAATAACCAAATTCTGTAAACTCAGTATTGTAATCCTTATAGAGAATAAACTTTGAATTGAATTAGAAGCTCCACCACTGAGGATTCTGCAAGTTATTCCAGCCATTCCAGGAGGCTAAAGTCAGTGTCGGATCAGCTGGGCTGTGGAGAGCGAAACGTTGCCTCAGTAAAATGTCACATTAGTTGCCCTTGTGTCCTTTTACGTATCACATTGTCGGTAATTCTATCAACATTATTACAGTTTCTCACCGTAATTACCGTACACGAGCGTTGAAAGTTTGAAGCCCATCGCACGAGGCTTTCTCGAGTTATGAGCGAAAGAAAAAGTGAAAAGTTGGAGGAAGAAAAGAAAAAAGAAACAAAAATTCTGACAGTCCCTTAAATGCTCCCTTCGTGGGTGCCTAACAAGGCTTAATCTTGAGCGAAACCTCTGAAATAAAGCTATAACGATCGTGTAAAATCCAATATTACACTTTATTATAAATACAAATGCAGCAATAATTGCAACAGTGACAATAGTTGCAAATCAGCCAGCTGGCTTGCTCCTTGGGACGCAGTCTCGAAGGCTCGTCTCCCTTTTCCAATTACTTTTCAGATTTCCTCATTC
>NC_091310.1:28564512-28582012 GCF_038502225.1 Cherax quadricarinatus | reverse complement strand
GCCAAAATTAACACACGTCTTAAGAATTTGGAGATATCAACTTTCAGATAATAATAATAATAATAATAATAATTATTATTATTATTATTATTATTATTATTATTATTATTATTATTATTATTATTATTATTATTATTATTATTATTAATAATTTGGGCGCTGAACCCGAAAGGGCCTAGATTTTTCCGAACTATTTAGACCATGCAGTACCTATTAATAAGCCAATGGTGAAGGTGTTTCGTATTCAAGTTCATTATATTGTATTATAATCAGTTAAAAATAATGTTATTTTTCGAAAAAATCATTCAAATTTGTTTATGAGCTGAAAGACATATGAATGTACTGGTTTTGACTCAAATCCTCAATGTATACAGACAAGTATGTGTATTTCTCAATGTGTATACACCGAGAGTGCATATATTTCCATACATATTGAAGGAGAGGTATATGCCTTCCTATATGCCATAAAAATTTACTTTAATCCCCATAAAACTGATGAAAAGATCATTGATATTAGTGTCTCGACGATTAGTAAGATTGATTTTTTTAGGTAAATTTCTCTTCATATTTTCATACCTGTACAGAATTTTAGGCACTGAATTATGTTCATGTATATTAAAATCAAGAAGTGGTGAATCATTATGAATATTAAAAGAAGGACGAGGCAAATTTATTAGAGTTAATATATTTTGTACAATATATAGAAACATTCCTGGCGTTTCAACATGAGGAGTGATTGACAAGTTTTTAACCTTGATACTTAACTTCACCTGAAACTTACGAGAACGTTAAAGTAGATGAGGCTGTGTAGCCAGCCCAGGCCTCCGAGACGCCGGATTGCAAGGTTGCGCCACCAACCTCAGCCGACAAAGTTTCAGCATAAACTTTATATGCATTGCACAATAAAGCTACAAATAACAGCTTATGTATTTAAGTTTTCTCTAGTGGAAAAAGTCATTGGAGCAGAGGAGTCCTTCAATACCAACTGTTTCACGCAACGATTTTGGGTGAAACGTCGGACAAATAAAGAACTCTTCTACATCAGCGTCTATTACCAAAAAAAAAAAAATACTTCTTGGGTACAGTGTTCTGTTACTAACGCCATAACACAACTGAAAGAAAGCCAACAGTGGGAACTACTGAAATTAATGTTTGGTACTGGTTGTATCAGCTCGTACTGTATCGAAGCCATATTAATCAAGCAATATTAATCAAGCCATATTAATCAAGCAGTAGTTAGCGTTTAATGCAGCTTAATTATTTTCAGGATAGTACACTACTTATCATATTTTGTGACAGGAGGAGGCAGAGTTTTCCAAGTGATATCAGTAATGACTGTGTTGTTTTTTTCACTCAAGGGAAAATCTAGAAGTGGTGATAAAACGCCTGAGGACCGAGACACACTCATGTTCAGTCTAAGAACAGGGAAAAGATAATTTCATTTCCTTTGATAAATAGCCCTACACTAGCATCAATGCTCCTCCTGACAAAGGAAAAATCTTGCTTAGTTGTTTCCGATTAAAAGTTATCACAAGTTTGAGGCAATATTTTACATAATCGCCACTGTGATGGCGATTATGTAAAATAATTTAAGGATGTTCACAAAACAAAACAAAAAAATGTACAGCATTTGAGACGTAGGAAAAAATAAGACTAGGTCAGACTATTTTGGCAAGGCTGCTACGAACCCCCTACTCCGGGGTGCGATCCCACTACTACTCGACACGGGGTTTTTTCTCGTTGCTAGGTTTTTACCTCTAGGACGGTTCACCCCTTCTTAGATAACCTGGAACACCCTTAGCTTCCCAAGGGTGGCCATGTTGATGTCGAGCTTAGTGCGGACGCCCAATGAACATCGGAAGAACCGCACCAGTGATCCTCACCTCAAGCCGTCCGCTAGCCCAGGCCTCCGAGTCGCCGGATTACAAGGTTGCGCCACCAACCCCAGCCGACAGTCTGTCATTTAAAAAGAGATTTATAGTTCTGGAAAAACAAAACAAAATAAACACACGTCTTAATAATTTTGAGAAATCAACTTTCAAATTATTATTATTATTATTATTATTATTATTATTATTATTATTATTATTATTATTATTATTATTATTATTATTATTATTATTATTATTATTATTATTATTATTATTATTATTATTATTATTATTATTATTATTATTATTATATCAATTTGGGCTCTGAACCCGAAAAGGTTTAGATTTTTCGGAACTATTTAGACCATTAAGTATCTATTAAGCCAATGGTGAACGTGTTTCGTATCTAAGCTTATAATAATCTATTATAATCAGTTAAAAAAAGTCACTTTTCGAAAGATTTATTCAGATTTGTTTATCAGTTGAAACACATATGAATGTACTGTTGTTTACGGATATCCTCAGTGTATATAGACAGGGACGTGTATTTCTCAATGTGTATACACCGACACTGCATATATTTCCATGCCCATTTGAAGAGAGGTACACTTCTTTCTATGTATCTTGAAAATTTATTTTAATCCCCATAAAATTGATGAAAATATTATTGATATTAGTGTCTCGACGATTAGAAAGGTAGATAGATTTTTCAGAATAATTTTTCTTCTTATTTTTATACATGTACAGATTTTTGAGCATTGAATTACATACATGTACATTTAAGTCATGAAGTGGTGAAACATGATGATTTTTTAAAATAAGGATGAGGCAAATTTATTAGTCAATATATTTTGTATCATATATAGAAACATTACTAGCGTTTTTACATCAAGGTACCTCGTATGAGGGGTGACTATCATTAAGTTTTTAACTCTGATATTTAACTTCACCAGAAACTTACTTTAACATTGAGGTAGAGGAGGCTGTGTATCTCTTGGAGTATCTACACCACAGGTATACGGATGTGGTGTGTGAAGTAGAGGAGGCAAAAGGTGTATATCTCTTGGTGCATCTGCACCACAATTGTGTGTGTATGTTCGTCAGTATTAACAGAGATGTCTTTCTGGGTATATAAATTGAATACTCACTTTAATCTCGTTGTATTGATGAAACAGTCCTTGAAAATAGCGACTCAGTAAAAAGGCACAGATGCAGTATAGTGCCAGCCTTTATTGACAACGTTACGTCCACACAGTGGTCTTTATCAAACTACGAGATATTCTTATACAGTATTTGTATTCATTCATCGTGTCAGTATTTAATACCCTTTCTTTGCGTCTCAGTGAAAAACTAAGTAAACTGACTGGTTTAGGTTAATATTTATCTTAACTTCCCATGTTTTAAATTATACACATAATTATTTAAGGCAAAATCTGGTGAGACAGCAATTTTTTTTATTTACAACAACCGAATAAAGACACTAAGGAGAATGCACTACCATTAGGGTCTGTATACTTTGTAACATATTTAGACATATATGTATCCATTATTTATGTTCTACTGTTATGCCCTAAAATGAACAGTGCTCAGGAAACTGAAATGTAAATAATTTGAACACACGAGCGAAGAAAAAAAAAAAGGACCGGGTTCGCCTAGATTGGCATGACTGCTACACACTGACCACTTGAAGCAGCGATCTCACGTGTGCTCGGTTTTGTTTAGTTTTCCCCTCTTGTGCCGATCACATTTTGGAAAACCTAGAACACCCTTAGCTTCCCAAAGGTGACAATGTTGATCCGAGCTTAGTGCGGCCGCTTGCTCACCACTGGAAGAGTTGCAATAGTGATGCTCACCTCAATCCGTCCACCAGCCCAGGCCTCCGAGTCGCCGGATTACAAGATTGCGCCACCAAACCCAGTCGACAGCCGAAGTTTCAAGACAAACTTTACGGGTATTGCACAATAAAGGTACATATAACAGCTTACATATTTAATATTTCTTTAGTGGAAAGTCATTGGAGCAGAGAAGTCCTTGAATGGTAGACTGTTTCACGCAACGGTTTTGGGTGAAACGTTGCTCAAATAAAAGAACTCTTCTACATCAGTGTTTTTTTTTCTGATATCAACTGTCGTCACATTGTCAATGTCTCCAACATTTCTCTTATTATGACAAATCAACGTCTATCACCAAAAAAAAAAAAAAAATATCTACTTCTTGGGTACAGTGTTCTGTTATTAACGTCTTAACACAACTTTAACAAAGTAAACAGTGGGAACTACTGAAATTAATGTTTGGTATTGGTTGTATCAGCTGGTACAGTATCGAAGCTATATTACTAACCATGCAACAGTTAGTTAGCCTTTAATGCAGCTTAATTATTTTCACGTTTGTACACTACTTATAATGTTTTGTGACGGGAGGAGATAGAGTTCTCCATACGATATTAATGATGATTGTGTTACTTTTTCACTCAAGGGAAAATCCCGAAGTGGTGATAAAACGTTTGAGGACTGAGAGATACTCAAATTCAGTAGAAGAACAAGGAAAAGATAAATAGCCCTATACTGGCATCAATGCACCATCTGATAAGAGAGAAAAAGCTTGTTGAGTTGTTTCTGATTAAAAGTTATCGCAAGTTTGAGGCCACAGGATCACTCATTCATATATAAAATAACACTGTGTTGGCGATTATGTAAAATGGATTTAAGGATGTTCAGAAAACGAAAAAAATATATAGCACTTAAGACGTAGGAAAAATAGAACCAGGTTCGACTATATTGGCAAGGCTGCTACGAACCCTCTTCTCCGGGGTGCGATTTCACTACTACTCGACACGGGTGCTTTTCTCGTTGCTGGGTTTTCACCTCTAGGACGGTTCACCCCTTCTTAGTTAACCTGGAACACCCTTAGCTTCCCAAGGGTAGCCATGTTGATATCGAGCTTAGTGCGGACGCCCAATGAACATCGGAAGAACCGCACCAGTGATCCTCACCTCAAGCCGTCCGCTAGCCCAGGCCTCCGAGTCGCCGGATTACAAGGTTGCGCCACCAACCCCAGCCGACAACCATTTATTTAAAAAGAAATTTATACTTCTGGAAAAACACTGCCAAAATTGACACACATGCCTTAATAATTTGGAGATATCAATTTTCATATTATTATTTTTATTATTATTATTATTATTATTATTATTATTATTATTATTATTATTATTATTATTATTATTATTATTATTATTATCATCATCATAATCATCATCATCATCATCATATTATCAATTTGGGCGCTGAACCCGAAAGGGTCTAGGTTTTTCGGAACTATTTAGGCCATGCAGTGTCTAATAAGCCAATGGTGAATATGTTTCACATCTAAGTTTATTATAATCTATTACAATCAGCTAAAAAAATGTTATTATTCGATTAAAAGTTATCACAAGTTTGAGGTCACATGATGGGTCGTTCATATATAAAATAACACACTGTGTTGGAGGTTATGCAAAATGGAAGGAAGTTCAGAAAACAAAAAAAAACAAAATATGTAAAGTACATAAGACGTAGGAAAAATAGGAAAGTGTCCCTCTTGTGCCGATCACATCTTAGACAACCTGAAACACCCTTGGCTTCGCAAAGGTGACTATGTTGATCCAAGCTTAGTGCGGCTGCTTGCTCATCATTGGAAGAGTTGCAACAGTGATTCTCACCTGAAACCGTCCGCCAGCCCAGTCGCAGAGTCGCTGGATTACAAGGTTTAGCCTAGTTACCGACAGCCTGAGCGTTAGAAAGAAATTTAAAGGTTTGGAAGAAAAACGCCAAATTCAATATGTTTGCCTTAATATTTTCTAAAAGTTCTGCACAAGAGATAGTATTTCTCAAATAATATAAACTGCCCCAAAGAAAAAATTTCTAAGTACAATGCTCCATTCATGTCACGTAAGAAAATAAAAAAAAAACTGCGTTTGAAACGATTACCACACGTGATTGGATCATTTTTTCAGATTATTATTATTATTATTATTATTATTATTATTATTATTATTATTATTATTATTATTATTATTATTACTATTATTATTATTATAATTATTATTATTACCATCATTATTATTATCAATTTAAGCGCTGAACCCGAAAGGGTGCAAATTTTTAAGAAATTTTCATACCATGCACTATCTAATAACCCAATGGTGAATGTTTCGTGTTTAAAGTTGATTATATATATTATAATTATTGTTTAAAAAATATTATTTTACGAAAGATTAAAAATTTGTTTATCAGCCGAAAGGCATATAAATATACCGTTGTTTACATTCTCAGTATATATAGACAAGGATGTGTGTATTTCTCAATGTGTATACACCGTGAGTTCATGTATTTAAGCTGTTTATATCTTACCCTAACTGCCTCCTCTTTTAGTTTATAAACCTTCACCTCTATCTTCCCTGATGCTTCTATTCTCCTTGTATCCCATCTACCTGAGAGTAAAAGGTAGATGGGATACAAGGAGAATAGAAGCATCAGGGAAGAGAGAGGTGAAGGTTTATAAACTAAAAGAGGAGGCAGTTAGGGTAAGATATAAACAGCTATTGGAGGATAGATGGGCTAATGAGAGCATAGGCAATGGGGTCGAAGAGGTATGGGGTAGGTTTAAAAATGTAGTGTTAGAGTGTTCAGCAGAAGTTTGTGGTTACAGGAAAGTGGGTGCGGGAGGGAAGAGGAGCGATTGGTGGAATGATGATGTAAAGAGAGTAGTAAGGGAGAAAAAGTTAGCATATGAGAAGTTTTTACAAAGTAGAAGTGATGCAAGGAGGGAAGAGTATATGGAGAAAAAGAGAGAGGTTAAGAGAGTGGTGAAGCAATGTAAAAAGAGAGCAAATGAGAGAGTGGGTGAGATGTTATCAACAAATTTTTTGAAAATAAGAAAAAGTTTTGGAGTGAGATTAACAAGTTAAGGAAGCCTAGAGAACAAATGGATTTGTCAGTTAAAAATAGGAGAGGAGAGTTATTAAATGGAGAGTTAGAGGTATTGGGAAGATGGAGGGAATATTTTGAGGAATTGTTAAATGTTGATGAAGATAGGGAAGCTGTGATTTCGTGTATAGGGCAAGGAGGAATAACATCTTGTAGGAGTGAGGAAGAGCCAGTTGTGAGTGTGGGGAAGCTCCTGAGGCAGTAGGTAAAATGAAAGGGGGTAAGGCAGCCGGGATTGATGGGATAAAGATAGAAATGTTAAAAGCAGGTGGGGATATAGTTTTGGAGTGGCTTGTGCAATTATTTAATAAATGTATGGAAGAGGGTAAGGTACCTAGGGATTGGCAGAGAGCATGCATAGTTCCTTTGTATAAAGGCAAAGGGGACAAAAGAGAGTGCAAAAATTATAGGGGGATAAGTCTGTTGAGTATACCTGGTAAAGTGTATGGTAGAGTTATTATTGAAAGAATTAAGAGTAAGACGGAGAATAGGATAGCAGATGAACAAGGAGGCTTTAGGAAAGGTAGGGGGTGTGTGGACCAGGTGTTTACAGTGAAACATATAAGTGAACAGTATTTAGATAAGGCTAAAGAGGTCTTTGTGGTATTTATGGATTTGGAAAAGGCGTATGACAGGGTGTATAGGGGGGCAATGTGGCAGATGTTGCAGGTGTATGGTGTAGGAGGCAGGTTACTGAAAGCAGTGAAGAGTTTTTACGAGGATAGTGAGGCTCAAGTTAGAGTATGTAGGAAAGAGGGAAATTATTTCCCAGTAAAAGTAGGCCTTAGACAAGGATGTGTGATGTCACCGTGGTTGTTTAATATATTTATAGATGGGGTTGTAAGAGAAGTAAATGCGAGTGTCTTGGCAAGAGGCGTGGAGTTAAAAGATATAGAATCACACATAAAGTGGGAGTTGTCACAGTTGCTCTTTGCTGATGACACCGTGCTCTTGGGAGATTCTGAAGAGAAGTTGCAGAGATTGGTGGATGAATTTGGTAGGGTGTGCAAAAGAAGAAAATTAAAAGTGAATACAGGAAAGAGTAAGGATATGAGGATAACAAAAATATTAGGTGATGAAAGATTGGATATCAGATTGGAGGGAGAGAGTATGGAGGAGGTGAATGTATTCAGATATTTGGAAGTGGACGTGTCAGCGGATGGGTCTATGAAAGATGAGGTGAATCATAGAATTGATGAGGGGAAAAGGGTGAGTGGTGCACTTAGGAGTCTGTGGAGACAAAGAACTTTGTCCTTGGAGGCAAAGAGGGGAATGTATGAGAGTATAGTTTTACCAACGCTCTTATATAGGTGTGAAGCATGGGTGATGAATGTTGCAGCGAGGAGAAGGCTGGAGGCAGTGGAGATGTCATGTCTGAAAGCAATGTGTGGTGTGAATATAATGCAGAGAATTCGTAGTTTGGAAGTTAGGAGGACGTGCGGGATTACCAAAACTGTTGTCCAGAGGGCTGAGGAAGGGTTGTTCAGGTGGTTCGGACATGTAGAGAGAATGGAGCGAAACAGAGTGACTTCAAGAGTGTATCAGTCTGTAGTGGAAGGAAGGCGGGGTAGGGGTCGGCCTAGGAAAGGTTGGAGGGAGGGGGTAAAGGAGGTTTTGTGTGCGAGGGGCTTGGAGTTCCAGCAGGCATGTGTGAGGGTGTTTGATAGGAGTGAATGGAGACAAATGGTTTTTAATACTTGACGTGCTGTTGGAGTGTGAGCAAAGTAACATTTATGAAGGGGTTCAGGAAAACCGGCGGGCCGGACTTGAGTCCTGGAGATGGGAAGTACAGTGCCTGCACTCTGAAGGAGGGGTGTTAATGTTGCAGTTTAAACTGTAGTGTAAAGCAACCTTCTGGCAAGACAGTGATGGAGTGAATGATGGTGAAAGTTTTTCTTTTTCGGGCCACCCTGCCTTGGTGGGAATCGGCCAGTGTGATAAGAATAATAAAGGTATATGTCTTCGTATATACCTTGAAAACTTATTTTAATCCCCATCAAACTGATAAAAAGATCATTGATGTCAGTGTCTCGACCTTTAGAAAAAGCAGTTACAGTATATGCTTTCGGGTTAATTTTTCGCTTTATATTTATACACGTACAGATTTTTAAGCACTCGCTTTTGCACATGTTTACTAAAGTCATGATGAAACATGATGATTTTTGGTGAAACATGATGATTTTTAAAAGAAGGATGAGGCAAATTTATTTGGGTTAATATATTTTGTACAATATATAGAAACAATCAAAACAGTTTTACAAAATATCTTGCTTAAGGGGATTATGGACTCTGATATTTAACTGCACCAAAAACTTACGAATAAATTGAGGTAGAGGAGGCCGGGGTTATGGGATATAGGGATATCTTTCCCGGACACCGGAGTGACAGAAACACATCTTGATAATGAATGTAGTCAGGGTATATACACTTAGAGGTATGTGTCTCTTGGAGTATCTACACCACAGGTGTGTGCATATGTTCGTGTATATTGACAGAGATGTGTATCTGTGTATATAAACTAAATGCTCACTTTAATCCCGTTGTATTGATTAAAGAGTCCTTGATAATAGCGTCTCAGTAAAAAGACACAGATGCAGTATAATGCGAACCTCTGTTTACAACGTTTCGCCCATACAGAGGTCTTTATCAAACAAACAGGCACACTTATAATGCATTAGTATTCATCCATCATGTCAGTATATCATAGTGTCTTTCCGTCTCACTGATAAACTAAATAGAATGACGGATTTAAGCTCAATTTTTTCTCTATTCTTTATTTTTTTCCATTATACACAAAGTTATTAAAGGCCAGAATTGGTGAGACAACAGGTATTTTATTTACAACAAGCAAATAAAGGCACTTAATAGAATGCATTACCATTAGGACCTATATAGTTTGTAACATATTGAGGCATATGCATAAATGCCAGAGTGAAAATAAGGAATGAACAATGAGCGCTTTCATGTGATTCAACACATTTTTATTGTTTTATTGTGATTTCTTCCATTTAGGCATTTATATTTAAATTATTTATGTTCTACTAATTATGCCCTAAAATAAACAATGCTCAGGAAACTGAAATGTAAATAATAATTTGAACAAACCAGCAAAAAGAAAAAAAAGGACCAGGTTCGCCTAGTTAGACATTACTGTTACACACCGCCCACTGGAGATGCGATCCCACTTATGCTCGGTTTTGTTTTTGTTTTTTTCCATCTTGTGCCGATCACATCTTAGACAACCTGAAACACCCTTAGCTTCCCAAAGGTGACCATGTTGATGCCGAGCTTAGTGCGAGCGCTCGCTCGTCGTAGGGATGAGTTGCAACAGTGATTCTCACCTCAAGCCGTCCGCCAGCCCAGGCCTCCGAGTCGCCGGATTACAAGGTTGCGCCACCAACCCCAGCCGGCAGTCGAAGTTTCCGAGAGAACTTTTTATTTATTGCACGATAACGCTTGATATAGTAGTTTATATGTCTAGCATTTCTCTGGAGAAAAAAAAAGTAGTATTTTCCGCATATACGAGGATTACAACTTTTTACTATAATGAATTACAGTCCTTTTGTAAAACACAACTTTCCAGTAACCCAAAGCCTACCCTTGACCCTGATCTTGAGCGTATAAGGCGCAGAGGGATTTTCCAAGAATTTTCTTGGGAAAAAAAAGCGCGCCTTATATGCCGGAAAATACGGTAATTGGTGCAGAAGAGTCCTTGATTTGTATAACGTTTCAATCAACAACACTGAGAGAAACGTTAGACAGATAACTTTTGCATCTGTCTTTTTCATCAACTGCTGGCTTATTGCCATTGTTTCTAACATTTCTCTGATTATGTCAAATCAATGTCTATCACCAAAAATCTTTCTACATCTTGCATACAGTGTTCTCTTATTTACGCCTAACAACTTTATAAAGCCAGCACGGGAACTACTGCAATTAATGCTTGGAACTAGATTGTACCAGCTGGCACAGTTTCGAAGTGAGATTATTAACCAAGCAGTAGTTGACAATTAATGCTGCTTAATTATTTTCTCGTTGGTAAACTTAACGTGTTTTGCGGTGCAGGAGGAGGAGGTAGAGTTTACCATAAGCGATCACTCATATTTATATATTTCTAGGAGTACAAAGCTTAATAAATCGGTCATAGGTATGTAATAAGCAGGGTTAAAGGATTGCTCAAAGTATCTAGATGAATTCATATGCTCATGCAATGTTTAATAAATACATCTACTGACTTATTTAGTTTAATTTTATTATAGATGTTTTTTATACAGTAATTGTGTACGTACATAATTCAATAAAAATCATAAAATAGTGACCTTTTATTATCATATTATACAGAGTAACATAGTGAAATTGAATTATTTACTTCTGCAAGGTTCATAAAGCTACAATATTAATTAGGCACTCGTGTATATCATCTTTGCATACGATAAATATTATTGTAGACGATACAGAACTTTTATAAGTTCTGTATCGTCCAGTCACGTAAAATTACATGACAGGAGAAACTTATTATAAATCATAATGCAGATTATAGAAATAATGTCTAAGATATCGTTTCTGAATACATACATGACAGGTTCAAAACGTCTGTTAGTGACTATTGTACTTCTAATATAGTTGATTTTTTAGGTTTGAAAACTATAGACTGCATAAAGGCTATTTAGGCTGCAATTTCCGTGTACACCACCAATCAAGAATATTTCAGTAATAAAACATATATTACCCTGGAGCTGAGTATCGACCCCTGCAACCACAATTAGGTGAGTACATGCGAGACCGAAACTTACGACAACGTTTCGGTCCGACATGGACCATTAACTAGTCACTCCGTTTCGGAACGAAACATCATCAACGTTTCAATCTCCCATGTGCGGGTTATTTGTGTATTATTTCAGTTCTGTAATATGCCCTTTAATTTTCAGTAATAAATTACAGTTGAAATTGAACTCTGTGTACATGCACTCAAGTGGATGCAAGTTAACTTTGTGTACATGCACTCAAGTGGATGCAAGTTAACTTTGTGTACATGCACTCAAGTGGATGCAAGTTAACTTTGTGTACATACACTCAAGTGGATGTAAGTTAACTTTGTGTATATGCACTCAAGTGGATGCAAGTTAACTTTGTGTACATGCACTCAAGTGGATGCAAGTTAACTTTGTGTACATGCACTCAAGTGGATGCAAGTTAACTTTGTGTACATGCACTCAAGTGGATGCAAGTTAACTTTGTGTACATGCTCTCAAGTGGATGCAAGTTAACTTTGTGTATATGCACTCAAGTGTGTGCAAGTTAACTTTGTGTACATGCACTCAAGTGGATGCAAGTTAACTTTGTGTATATGCACTCAAGTGGATGCAAGTTAACTTTGTGTACATGCACTCAAGTGGATGCAAGTTAACTTTGTGTATATGCACTCAAGTGGATGCAAGTTAACTTTGTGTACATGTACTCAAGAGGATGTAAGTTAACTTTGTGTACATGCACTCAAGTGTATGCAAGTTACACTTTGTGTAAATACATTCAAGTAGATGCAAGTTAACTTTGTGAACATACACTCAAGTGGATGCAAGTTAACTTTGTGTATATGCACTCAAGTGGATGCAAGTTAACTTTGTGTATATGCACTCAAGTGGATACAAGTTAACTTTGTGTATATGTACTCAAGTGGATGCAAGTTAACTTTGTGTACATGTACTCAAGAGGATGTAAGTTAACTTTGTGTACATGCACTCAAGTGTATGCAAGTTAACTTTGCGTAAATACATTCAAATAGATGCAAGTTAACTTTGTGAACATACACTCAAGTGGATGCAAGTTAACTTTGTGTATATGCACTCAAGTGGATGCAAGTTAACTTTGTGTATATGCACTCAAGTGGATGCAAGTTAACTTTGTGTATATGCACTCAAGTGGATGCAAGTTAAATTTGTGTGTATGCACTCAAGTGGATGCAAGTTAACTTTGTGTACATGCACTCAAGTGGATGCAAGTTAACTTTGTATATGTAGGTGGGTGCATGCACTCAAGTTAACTTTGGGTGCAAGTTAACTTTGTGTACATGCACTCAAGTGGGTGCAAGTTAACTTTGTGTGCATGCACTCAAGTGGATGCAAGATAACTTTGTGTATATGCACTCAAGTGGATGCAAGTTAACTTTGTGTACATGCACTCAAGTGGATGCAAGTTAACTTTGTGTAAAAACATTCAAGTAGATGCAAATTAACTTTGTGAACATACACTCAAGTGGATGCAAGTTAACTTTGTGTACATGCACTCAGGTGGGTGCAAGTTAACTTTGTGTAAATACATTCAAGTAGATGCAAGTTAACTTTGTGAACATACACTCAAGTGGATGCAAGTTAACTTTGTGTACATGCACTCAAGTGGATGCAAGTTAACTTTGTGTGCATGCACTCAAGTGGATGCAAGTTAACTTTGTGTACATGCACTCAAGTGGATGCAAGTTAGCTTTGTGTATATGCACTCAAGTGGATGCAAGTTAACTTTGTGTACATGCACTCAAGTGGATGCAAGTTAGCTTTGTGTATATACACTCAAGTGGATGCAAGTTAACTTTGAGTACATGCACTCAAGTGGATGCAAGTTAGCTTTGTGTATATACACTCAAGTGGATGCAAGTTAACTTTGTGTATATGTACTCAAGTGGATGCAAGTTAACTTTGTGTATATGTACTCAAGTGGATGCAAGTTAACTTTGTGTATATACACTCAAGTGGATGCAAGTTAACTTTGTGTATATGTACTCAAGTGGATGCAAGTTAACTTTGTGTATATGCACTCAAGTGGATGCAAGTTAACTTTGTGTATATACACTCAAGTGGATGCAAGTTAACTTTGTGTACATGCACTCAAGTGGATGCAGGTTAACTCTCAATGTATATACAATGAGTTATAAACAATTTTCTGTGTAAATACACTAGGTGCTGACAACTAGGTTGGTTAATGGGAGGTTTAAAGCCTTTCGACTACACTAGGGTCATTAAGGAAGTTTATTCAAGTACAGGTACACATAAATACAGTTATATAAACCATCATCATAGCAGCATATGTGTAGATACCTAGGATAACCAAAGAAAGTCAAAGTGAATTGTTTCCAATAAGTTTCTTTGTACTTTCATTAGGGTCCTTGTACGTAACCTTTTCACCACCAGCCAAGAATATTTCTATCCCTAAAATAGGGATTAAAGTAAATTTTTAATTTATATACACAGAGAAATATACCTGTTTTAAAAGGGAATGGAGTCGATGAAGGAAATTAGTCTCACAATATAATGAAATAAAAACTACTACTAAGCCATATGATTAATGCAGATTCTTTTAATCTTTACTTATGTGTATTTCTCAAAAACACTGCATTTTTGCATCCTTTACAGAAACATTTTAGGAATTATCAGTGAAAACAGAAGATTTAATCAATTATCACTGGTCTTGGGATGGACATCCATCGAGAAAGGAGCTCTTAATTCAAGGAACTGGATGTATCCATCAAATCCTCGTATCCAATGGGTTCATAGCTTTCTATTTAGTATAATTAGAAATAAGTCACGGTGGACATGAAACCCAAGGTATAATGAGGCGACTTAGTGTTCATAACCAAAAAATGGCCCGGTGGTCTGGTGGCTAAAGCTCCCGCTTCACACACGGAGGGCCCGGGTTCGATTCCCGGCGGGTGGAAATTCCGACACGTTTCCTTACACCTATTGTCCTGTTCACCTAGCAGCAAATAGGTACCTGGGTGTTAGTCGACTGGTGTGGGTCGCATCCTGGGGGACAAGATTAAGGACCCCAATGGAAATAAGTTAGACAGTCCTCGATGACGCACTGACTTTCTTGGGTTATCCTGGGTGGCTAACCCTCCGGGGTTAAAAATCCGAACAAAATCTTATCTTATCTTCATGAGGAAATATTGTGCAACAAATATTATCAAATTATAGTAGTTTCTCCTTAATAAAAGACTTTTCATCATAGAAAACAAAACAATTGGAGCGCTAACTAATAAATTTTATAACAAATAACAGTTTATAAGAGACATTTCATTCATAATATTCATTAGAAGCAATAAATGTTATACAGCAACATATACAAAAGTATAGTTCACAGCCTATGGGAAACTTGCCACGCATATTAATTTATTTAATTAGAATCAATAATTTTGTCAATACATTGTCGTCCTTAAAATGGGGAACGGTAAACTGAAAAGGGTAAATAATTTTAATGTCCTGAGATCGACACCATGCCCAGCCCTTCTAGGGTAGGGTAGGTGCCTGAGTCCGAGCTTTTAGCTCATAAGACTGTCATTCCCATTTGCCCCCTTGGGGCGGGGATGGCAGACCAGAGAGGCCTAGCTTGTGGCTAGGCCTGAGGACAGTTGGTCCCAAAGATGAGGAGGTACTTGTGCCTCCTCCCATGGGAGACTTAGGTCTCAGACACTCCCTAAAGAGGGAGCCAAGGCCGGGCCCCCACTTGGAAAAGGCCCGGGCCGGGAGAATACCGGCTAATCTTTAATAATAATAATAATAATGTCCAGTCCCCAAGCACATTCTGTAACGACTTGCCTCGGCTAGCATTGCGGGTGCGGAAGGCCCTGGGTGTGTGCCGTATTACACCGATGGCTCCAGAGACCCAGTGGCAGGCCACACAGCTGCTGGGATGTTCCACAGCAATCTGACAGGTTGGCGCCTGCCGGACCATTACAACATACTCCAGGCTGAACTCTTTGCCATCCAACAAGCTCTGCAGCATGCAATTGCAGACCATCAACATTCCCCCGTCATCGATGTTGATTCCAAGGCAGCGATCTAGGTAATTATGCACAGAGAGCCAATGGACAACACACACTTAATCACATCCATCCGGGGCGACCTGCAGATGCTCATGGCCCAGGGTCGCAGAGCCACCATCAAATGGATCCCGAGCCATGTAAGTATCCCCGGCAATGAGGCTGCGGAGACCGCAACACTCGAGGCACAGCCGTGTGCTGCAATCTCCATCAGCCTCAGCCAGATTATGCTGTGGGCTGCCAGTGCGACCAGACGCCCATTCCTTGACCCTGGGGATTGAATATCAAAATGGTATACAATACCGACAGGTTGGTAGGTAAGACACATAGGCAACAGTTAGGCAACTTTATTCCGAAACGTTTCGCTTACACAGTAGGCTTCTTCAGTCGAATACAGAAAGTAGGCAGGAACAGTGATGTGAAGACGATGTAATCAGTCCATCACCCTTAAAGTCGTAGATTTGAGGTTGTCAGTTCCTGCCTACTTTCTGTATTCGACTGAAGAAGCCTACTGTGTAGGCGAAACGTTTCGGAATAAAGTTGCCTAACTGTTGCCTGTGTGTCTTACCTACCACCCTGGGGATTCACGGAGCCGCCGTTGGTATGACAGAGCGACCCACATGGCGCCCCCTCCAAGTATTCGCACGCAAGGTGCATATCCACCGCCTTAGCTTAGGGTATCCCACCACTGCGCGGATTGTTGAACGGGCAAGAGAGGAGCTCTGTGCCCATTGTGACCGGATGGTTCCGAAACCCTTGGGGTACTACTTGTTAGACTGCCCAGCTACGATGCCTTTTCGCCGTAGACACTTCCCAATGGCCCCAGTGGGGCAGGCCCGGGAGGATGAGGCGGCACATCTTGTGTACTTAGCCATCAGAGACTTGGAACCTTACTCCCAGTCACTGCACATCACCCGCCCCCCGCTGAAGTCGCTATGAAGGCCTGCTCTGGGCCTCCGTTGTACCCCACGCCAACCGTCGTTAGAGCAAACTAACTTTTGGAATATTTGTCCATAGAACCGGAGAGGAACTGTCCTTCCCACCGAAGGACTGCCACGCATGTACGAGAAAAGATAAACGACACTTCCCTACCCTGGGAGCCAATGCCGGGTCACCAAATTGGAAGAGACCCGAGCCGGGATCCATACCGGCAAATCAAATAGAATAGAATAGAATAATGTCCAGTGTAATGGGGAACCCATCACTTCAGTATCTTTAGTGAAATATCTGGGAATTCCCATTGGCCCAAGCATGTCAGGAGACCTGATAGTGAACAATATAGAAAAGAAAATGAATGCCAGACTAAAGTAATGGAAATAAGTCATTTTGACTTTTTCTGGGTTATCCTGGTAATTTGCACTTTGAATGATAATTGTACTTATGTATACCTGTGCCTAAATAAGCTTACTTAAGGTCCTCTACAGACAGGCACAGAGTGTCTGTCTCCTGAGGCTCGCAGGACCATATGTCTAGTTCATATATAATACTATATAGATTACTCTTGCTCTTCTTGGTACTCTGGAAATAAGTCACTGGCTTTTTTTGGGTTATTCTAGGTAATCTACATATCTGCTGCTATATATGATAATTTATGTAACTGTATTTAAGTGTACCTGTACCTGAATAAACTTACTTGCCTTAAGCAAAAAAAAAACTAAAAAAACTAAAACTAAATCTGAAAGACTACAAATCAGCCAGAGCAAAATTGAGATTCATCCTAGACCTGGGTCCATGAAAGCACGAAGGTCAGAATGAATTACAACAACTGGTTTCGCTGAATGATGAAGACAGAGTAAAGCATCTCAAGTTAAATCATATTTATAAAATTACTCACAAGCAAAGGCCAGAGTTTC
>NC_091310.1:28521340-28556340 GCF_038502225.1 Cherax quadricarinatus | reverse complement strand
GTTCCATGACATCGACCCCTGCTCCTGTTGTTCCATGACTTCGACCCCTGCCCCTGTTGTTCCATGACATCGACCCCTGCTCCTGTTGTTTCATGACATGGACCCCTGCTCCTGTTGTTCCATGACATCGACCCCTGCTCCTGTTGTTCCATGACATCGACCCCTGCTCCTGTTGTTCCATGACATCGACCCCTGCTCCTGTTGTTCCATGACATCGACCCCTGCCCCTGTTGTTCCATGACATCGATTCCTGCCCCTGTTGTTCCATGACATCGACCCCTGCCCCTGTTGTTCCATGACATCGACCCCTGCTCCTGTTGTTCCATGACATCGACCCCTGCTCCTGTTGTTCCATGACATCGACCCGTGCTCCTGTTGTTCCATGACATCGACTCCTGCTCCTGTTGTTCCATGACATCGACCCCTGCTCCTGTTGTTCAATGACATCGACCCCTGCCCCTGTTGTTCCATGACATCGACCCCTGCTCCTGTTGTTGCATGACATCGACCCCTGCTCCTGTTCCATGTCATCGACCCCTGCCCTTGTTGTTCCATGACATCGACCCCTGCTCCTGTTGTTCCATGACATCGACCCCTGCTCCTGTTGTTGCATGACATCGACCCCTGCTCCTGTTGTTCCATGACATCGACCCCTGCCCCTATTGTTCCATGACATCGACCCCTGCTCCTGTTGTTCCATGACATCGACCCCTGCTCCTGTTGTTGCATGACATCGACCCCTGCTCCTGTTCCATGACATCGACCCCTGCCCCTGTTGTTGCATGACATCGACCCCTGCTCCTGTTGTTCCATGACATCGACCCCTGCCCCTGTTGTTGCACGACATCGACTCTTGCTCTTCCTGCATGACATCGAACCCTTCCTTTGTTCTTGCATGTCATCGACCCCTGTCCATGTTCTTCATTATCATCCCTTGAAGGTTAGGCAAACTAATCGGAATCATCCATCACAAGGGCGTGAGCAGGTCCTCTCTATTCTTCTTACCTGCCGTTCAATGGTTAATGGTTAATGGGGTTTGTAGTCATTCGACTGCTTTAGGGCCATTATGGCTGCACTTAATCTTTTCACCACCAGACAAGAATATTTTAATTTTCAAAATAGGAATTAAAAGTAAATGCTCAACATATATACCCTGAGAGAAGTATACTTCTCGGTGAACATATCTCTCGGAGTATATATCAAAATATGAATTAACAGCAAATTCTCAGCGTATATAAGCCGAAAGAAATATACCTATCGGTGTATATATTTCTCGGAGTATATATCCTGTTGTGTACACTTCATCAGCAGTGTGTGACCCGGGCAAGACAGGTCAATATTTTATGTTTATCAGCTCCTGTGATAAACTGAATTTTCTTCAACTTTCCCTCCCCTCCCCCCCCAAAAAAAAATATTTGTTTGAAAGACATTTTCTTTCGATTCCCCCTCCCCCCGATTAATTTTTATTTGAAAAATACATTTAAGCGAATAATTATGGTTAGCAATTTTTTCCCACCAAAACAAATTTTACGTAAACCTGCCCTGGGAATTACATATATATATATATATATATATATATATATATATATATATATATATATATATATATATATATATATATATATATATATATATATATATGTATATGTAGATTAGTCTCCATTTATCTAGTGTTTTTTTTATTTTACCATTAAAGAGTTATATTAATTTTGTGACGTACAGATTTATTTTTCCTAAGTAACTCCTGCCAAGGAAAACAAAGCGACATGCTCTTGTGATTCTCAAACATCTTCAGAAGAAACAAACGCTGTTAGGGAAGAAATGACTCATAAACGAGAACAAGGAAAAAGAATAACTTATAATATCTGGAATGATTAGATATATAATGCAAGTGACACGAGAACATTACACTCGTGTATCCTTTATGCATAGTTTCATTATTCCTAAGCTCACATACGTGACAACATGAAAAATATTTTTTTGATATAGGAATAAACTTGAACTGAGAAACTTTAAGAGGTTCGTTTGTAATATTTATGATAAATTATGCCACAGGTATCATGTCCAAAAAATGTATCACCGAAGACTTTATTATTATTATTATTATTATTATTATTATTATTATTATTATTATTATTATTATAAAAGTTAAACACTAAAACCACAAGGGGTCACTTGAGTCGCACCAACACAGTGTTTAGGAGAATTCTTTATCAAAATTACTTTAATAGTCTGTGAATTCTTGGAAATACGTGAGATATTAAAAAAATGTTTAAAAATATGCTGAAACTTTTTTTATTATTGTATTTAGAAGCATCCACAATCATTATGATGACAGATGCCCTTGAATATATGGACACTGTTTCACATAAAAAAAAATCGAAATGCCAGGGGGCCAGATTTGAGCTAGGCTTTGACTCGTGATTAATGAGTTATTAGCTATTAATTTTTCACGCTTATCAGTTCACCAGGGAAACTATAATTTAAGTATTAAAGAAAACATTGGGCGTCTGTCCATTACTTATAGAATATTTGTGCTATTTCAGGTTAGTTAAAAAAAACTTTATGGTTACTCTGTTAGAAATGTCTGAAGGTACAATGTATATTGATTCGGAGAATATAGATGAGAGAATATATTTCATAAACTTATGACATCAAATAAAGATTCCTAATCAAGACATGTGCAATATTCTTGTGTCACTTGCATTTTTATTTGTAAACATTTCACGTATTATAATTTATTCCTGTGCCTCATTTTTTTATATGAGTCGTTAATTCCTCTATAGTGGTTGTTTCTTCCGAACATGTGTGCAGAAGTACACGAATCTGCCGATTTCCCTTCACTGGAATGGATCATCTGGTGTCACATGTGTATCTTTTCATCCATATATGCCTGAGGTGTGGCTACAGCCACACTCACCAGTTGATAAATGAGACACCTGATCATCGTTTGGAATGAAGAAGCCAATGGGTGGAGAAACATTTCCAGAATAAAGATACCAAATATTATACAAGTCTCTCATGTATCAACTTGTTGGATTTCTAAACCTTTCATTCCTACACTCACAAGTTGCACGTGGACGCCCTGTGTTGGGAACCATGCCAGAGGCCTTGTAGTAACATTGATGATGGGGTCCAGTAGTAGCATGTCCTCCTCTTCCTTAGAAGCTGATGATGACTGCGCCTCTTCAACACTGCTCCAGTTGTGCCTCCTGTCTGCCGAGAAGTGTACATCGTCATCATTTGGAAGGTAATGATTGTGATGCTATATGTGTCATCGTTTGGAAAGAGAAAAAAAAAAGTGAGGAAATGAAAATATAATCTCCACATATAGTTTCCTGCGAATGAAAGGGAATTTTTCAATATATATATATATATATATATATATATATATATATATATATATATATATATATATATATATACATATTAATATAGGGAGGTACCACCTCTAGAACTGTGCTAGGGACCCTCATCCTCAGAGAAAAGAATAAACTTGCTTCAGGGAAAACTCAAGGTTCTCCCTGAAGTTGTTTGAGAATTTTCTCCTACCACCCCCTATATTTCAAGTATGTTTCATTTAAAGACAAAATACATTGGCCAAACATTCACAAAAATACAACAGAAAGTAAAACAACATAGGTAACTCAGAGCTACATCTCGAATACTTCGTCCAGCTCCCCTGCGGTGGGCCGCGTGCCCAGAATGCTGCAGACATTTCCTCTCTGGATAGCAACACTGAGTCTCTGAAAGAGGAAGCTGGTCGCCCTGTGGTCCTTGGTTTCTATGATGAGCTTTTCACCCAGCTCTTTGAGGAACTTTAGAGCACACTTGCCCCATGCTCCAAGGGTCTCCGACCCTATTGGAATGAAGTTATGGAAAGGGGGAAGGTCTTCATGTTTTCGGATCTTCTGGGTCTCCAGTGCTAGCTACGACCACCAGTGCTGGTTCCTACCACCAGTCCTGGTTACTACCACCAGTGCTGGTTACTATCACCAGTGCTGGTTACTACTACCAGTGCTGGTTACTACCACCAGTGCTGGTTACTATCACCAGTGCTGGCTACTACCACCAGTGCTGGTTACTACCACCAGTGTTGGTTACTACCACTACCTCTGGTTACTACCACCAGTGATGCTTACTACCACTAGTGCTGGTTACTACCACTAGTGCTGGTTACTACCACTAGTGCTGGTTACTACCACTAGTGCTGGTTACTACCACTAGTGCTGATTACTACAACCACTAGTGCTGGTTACTACCACCAGTGTTGGATACTACCACTAGTGCTAGTTACTACCACCATCACAGGGAGGGTGGGAGCGGGACTCACTGATAGAGTCAGCAGTATAACGAAGCAACAAAGCGCCGTCTCGCCACCACAACACGGAATAAAGCTCATCTCCCTCCAGGTCGAAGTCACAGATCAGGGTTACATTATCTCCTTCCTGTACGTATCTTGGACCTTGTATGGCTTTCATCCTCACGCCCATGACCACGCCCACAGTCATCGCCCACGCTGTGGGGGAAAGGTAATGAATAAATGATATGTCAGACATAATTAATAAATTTTACGAAATCGTGTTTGAATCATTATTTTTCATTTATTAAACAGATTGGGATATTAGTTTTCGTGCGATAACTAAACTTAATTTTCTGATGATAAGGAATGCGTTACAGAAGAAAATGTCATTAGGCTAATGTCTCCCGGGGAAGAGCTTTATAAAACTCTATAAAGCTTCATAAAGCTCTATAAAGCTTCATAATGCTCGCTAAAGCTTCATAAAGCTCTACATGATGAGAAACTTGCTGGCAATAATAGTTGGTTCTATAACCTGTCTTCACTGCTGTCAGCCGACAGTCAGTCAAACCCAGTTCTCTGGTTGTGTCAACCTTCCCAGTGCCTACAATGTCAACAAATGAGTTCTATCAAAATCATCATTAAATGAAAGAGAAAATGGGAAAACTTGGTCGTTTGTCCAGAGAACTTTTGACAAACGGGGTAGTCTATTAAAGAATAAAACAAAATCTTTCCTATCTTCCCAAGTGATAATATATATATATATATATATATATATATATATATATATATATATATATATATACAAACACTGATCTCTGGCTGAAGGAGACTCGAACCTACGAACCTTGGAACAAAGTACGCAGTGCCTTCCCATTCTCACCACACTGGACCAATACCTTGGCGTCTAGTTTGCGCTAGACGTTTGATCCAAGGCAGCCAGCTTTCAGGGAGAAGGCTTACAGCTTTTCATCTCATCCCCTGCATGCATCAGCCTTACTAGAGATTTTAAGGCACTGGTAAGGCACTGCGTACCTTGTTCCAAGGTTCGTAGGTTCGAGTCTCCTTCAGCCAGAGATCAGTGTTTGTGTATATTTCGCCTGCTCTTGCGAATTCCTTGCATTGTTAATATCATTGTTAATATATATATATATATATATATATATATATATATATATATATATATATATATATATATATATATATATATATATATATATATATATATATATATATATATATATATTATATATATATGTATATAAATATATATATATATATATATATATATATATATATATATATATATATATATATATATATATATATATATATATATATATATATATATATATATTAGGTTGGTAGACAGCAACCATCCAGGGGGGTACTACCGTCCTGCCAAGTGAGTGTGAAACGAAAGCCTGTAATTGTTCTACATGATGGTAGGATTGTTGGTGTCTTTTGTCTGTCTCATAAATATGCAAGATTACAGGTACGTCTTGCTACTTCTACTTACACTTAGGTCACACTATACACACATGTACAAGCAAATATATACACACCCTTCTGGGTTTTCTGCCATTTTCTTTCTAGTTCTTGTTCTTGTTTATTTCCTCTTATCTCCATGGGGAAGTGGAACAGAATTCTTCCTCCGTAAGCCATGCGTGTTGTAAGAGGCAACTAAAATGCCAGGGGCAAGGGGCTAGTAACCCCTTCTCCTGTATATATTACTAAATGTAAAAGGAGAAACTTTCGTTTTTCCTTTTGGGCCACCCTGCCTCGGTGGGATACGGCCGGTGTGTTGAAAGAAAGAATATATATATAATATATATATATATATATATATAATATATATATATTATATATATATATATATGCAATAAGATCACAGTAAACAGGTGATTTCAAAATATGCAAAACAACCACTCTGAAAGAATAGAGAAATTCCAAGCGCATTCGTGACTACTCACATTATCAAGGAACTATATAGTTCCTTGATAATGTGAGTAGTCACGAAAGCGCTTGGAATTTCCCTATTCTTTCAGAGTGGTTGTTTTGCATATATATATATATATATATATATATATATATATATATATATATATATATATATATATATATATATATATATATATATATATATATATGTATATATATATATAATATATATATAATTATATATATATAATTATATATATATATATATATATATATTTATATATATATATATATATATATATATATATATATATATATATATATATATATATATATATATATATATAATATGTCGTGCCGAATATGCAAAACTGGTTAATTAGCAAGAACTCATTTAAAATTAAGTCATTTCTAAAATTATCCCTTATACGTTTAAAGATATTTTTTTTCATTAATGTTAATATAAAAATTTTTAAATTTTGCTTCAAAAGAATCTTAGAAAACTTACCTAACCTTATTATAACAATAACAATTTATTTTAGCCTAACCCAACTAAATATATTTTAGATTTGTTTACAATAATTTAATACTAAACAAACACAGTGAAATAAATTTTTTTCGTTAGGTTTAGAATGATTTTGGCGAAATTATTGCATACACAAATTTTCGCTTGTCCTATATGGCTTCCTCCTCGCTGCAACATTCACGACCCATATAAGATTGTTGGTACCACTATACTCTCGTAGATTCCCTTCTTTGCCTCCATAGATAACGCTCTTTGTCTCCACAAATACCTCAATGGATCACCCACCTCTTTCCCTTCATCAATTCTATGGTTTACTTCGTCCTTCATAAACCCATCCGCCAACAAGTCCACTCCCAAATATCCGAACACATTCACTTCTTCCATACTCCCTCCCTCCAATCTGATATGCAATTTTTCTTTGATACTCTCATCACCTTACTCCTATCTATGTTCACTTTCAGCTTTCTTCCTTTACACACCCTCCCAAACTCATCCACTAACCTTTGCAACTTCTCTTTAGAATCTCCTAAAAGTACAGTACCATCAGCAAAAAGTAACTGTGTCAACTCCCATTTTGTTATTGATTCCTCATAATTTAATCCCGCCCTTCTCCTCAACACTCTTCTTTTATAACCTCATCTAATTTAATTTAATTTAGCCTATTCCAACTAAATATATTTTAGATAAGTTTACAATAATTTTATAATCAACAAACACAATGAAATATATTTTTCTCGCTAGGTTCAGAATGATTTTTGAGAAATTATTGCATATACAAATTTTCGTTCGCCTTATTCAGCAAGAAGAGTGTTGGTGTTTAAGCCAAAAACTTGAGTTTTACCTATTCGGTATATATTTATATATATGTATTTGCATATATATGTATTTGTATATATATATATATATATATATATATATATATATATATATATATATATATATATATATATATATATATATATATATATATATATATACAAACACGCTCAGAAGGAGGGCAGGGGAATATTTACCCACCGAGAATAAGAGGAATCAAGGTGGCTGACATTCTTGAAGCTGGCATCACATCCATCACTGTACTGTCCAGATACTGTCACTTCCCTTCCAGCTCCTCTAGACAGAGTGTTTTCCCAGGGTGTTGTTGCTGTTGTTACCACTGGTTCCGCCGTTGCTACTGCTGCTGTTGATGCTACTACAGCTTTCACTGCTTTTTGCTACTGCTACTACCTTCTGCAGGTATTGCTGACCTGGCAAGCTGCTCACAACTTGGAAAAAACATTTGAATTTTTGTTTTTTATAAGCACGAAATTTTTTGAAGCAAATTTAGGACGTGTCCGAGTTTTATAGTTTCACAAAAGTTTGAGTAACGTCACCAATTTTACACCTCTGTTGAGTTCAATTAATTTTCTAACTGCGAAAGAAAGATATATTTCGTTTGTTTGTTTGTGTGTGTGTGCGTGTGTGTGTGCTCACCTAATTGTGGTTGCAGGAGCAGAGACTCAGCTCCTGGCTCCTCCTCTTCACTGAGTGCTACTAGGTCCTCTCTTTCCCTGCTCCATGAGTTTTATCATACCTCATCTTAAAGCTATGTATGGTTCCTGCCTCCACTACCTCACTTGCTAGGATATTCCACTTCCTGACTACTCTATGACTGAAGAAATACTTCCTAACATCCTTTTGACTCATCTGGGTCTTCAACTCCAATTGTGATCCTTTGTTTCTTGTTTCTGTGTGTGTGTGTGTGTGTGTGTGTGTGTGTGTGTGTGTGTGTGTGTGTGTTTTGTGTGTTTATTCTTCCCCTGAATCCCTACCTCCGTTCTTCCCTCACGTCTCTCTCCCGCATTCCTCCATCAATAAGCTGCAAAACTTCTTCAACTCCTGGCTTAACCTGCTCAAGGTGTCAACAATACCTCTCATCGCCATGACAACAGACCTTCTAAAAACTCCTCATATTTTTGCGTCCACAGATCTGTTTGGGTCAGAGATGAGGCAAGGAAACCAAGACGAGCACACGCCATGATGTACACTATTACCCACAGACCTAAAATCATTGTATACGCGTGGTATACAATTAAGCAATCTATCTTCTCTAGTTGACTCTCCTAATCATCTGATTGGCTGTTGAAAGTAAACGCTAAGTGTATGATTCAGAAACATAGACTGCTCTAAAATATACATGAATTGTAGTTCTCAGTGCGCACACGTCAAGTGATGTATTCATATATATATATGTATATATATATATATATATATATATATATATATATATATATATATATATATATATAGAGAGAGATAGAGAGAGAGATATATATATATATATAGACAGAGAGAGAGAGAGAGAGAGAGAGAGAGAGAGAGGGAGAGAGAGAATGTTACCCTGTTATTAATATTTATAGGTCCCACATTGCATACAGATACCATCACAGTGCTTCCTGACAGAATTCGATTTGAAACTTGGGAAAACCAAACACAATAGAGTAATAATAAGAATAAGAATTATAATGATAATATTGGTAATAATAATTATATTATTATTATTATTATTATTATTATTATTATTATTATTATTATTATTATTATTATCTTCATCGAAAAGCGCTGGACCAGTAGGAGTCATACAGTGACTAGGGAATGGAAGATACACAAACATTTTTGCAAGGTAAAGGAAGGGTAGCACCAATTCCCTTAATCAAGAGCCCTTCACTACCATCAAGAAACTCTTACTGAATATTGCACTTATAACACCTCGTAAGCAATTTTTTTCTCACATTTTCCCACATTTTGAACTCCCTTTCCTCAGTGTCTTCACCGATAAACACTTCTAGTGAAAAAATAATGAGAGTATACATACAATACATGGCAACTCTTCCCTTCTTTATATCTAACAAAATACTACTGCTACTACTACTGCTACTACTACTACTACTACTACTATTATTACTAATACTCCACTTCTCTTTCTACTCCTTCTACCCCTCCTGCTGCTGCTGCTGCTGCTGCTGCTGCTGCTGCTGCTGCTGCTGCTGCTGCTCCTCCTCCTCCTCCTCCTCCTCGGACGAAGCAGTGTTAAAGGCAAACTCAGTACACACCCTCAAGAAAGGCGACGAAAACCAAGTGGTCAAAAATCGTTGATGCAGATCGAAGTAATCTAGAAGGCGGAGCCAGGAGCTGAGTCTCAACCCTCCCTGGCAAACACAGACACACTAAAATAGATATGGGGTGCACAATAAACGAGCCGCTTCGGCAATAAAATCTATCTAAACACACGCACGCGCACGCGCTCACATACACACACACACACACACATACACACACACACACACACACACACACACGTCCGCACGCACACAAGCAATCATGTTCAATTTGAGGCTAGCTACGCTGCACAGTATAACCTGGAAGGAAAAAGATAAACACCAACAGACTCGACTAAATTCCTAGTAAGAAAAAACATGTCGTACTTAACAGCAATGTTTTAAGATTAACAAAAATAAACATCACAAGAGGTAAATATAAGCTGAATTAAAAAAAAAAAGAGTAACAGACTCCTCCAAGAAAAATAGTGAACAAGAAAAATGAAAGAATATGGAACAGTTTTGAGGCAAAAATCTGTGTAGCGTCGTGATAAAGAAAATAAAGTATCGAAGACCATTACGGAGTGTTACACAGAAATCTTAGAGAGATTCCAACACTGCAAAAAAAAAAAAAATGCTAGGATGTGGTTATGTGAAAGTGATGCGCTGAACCCATGTGGGTCATCCAGCGCCACCGTGGTGCAGGCTCGATCCTCAGTCAGGTAGACTCTAGGTAGGTAGGTAGACTATAGTAAAATATTCTAATCGGAGAAGGAAGTGCATGATACTACACTTATAGTTCTATATATCAAGTTCAACATGTGACGTTCTAAATGTGACGGTGTAAATGTGACGTTAGCTATGTGACGTTCCAAATGTGAGGTTCAAAATGTGAAGTTCTAAATTTCAAGTTCTAAATGTGAAATTCTAAACGTGGAGTTCTAAGTATCAGTTTTTAAATAAGTTGGGTTATATAACACATCTTATCTATAGTAATACTACCCCCCTCCCTCCCATCCCAGGATGCGACCCACAACAGTTACCTACTTACTGCTAGGTGAACAGAGACAGCAGGTGTAAGGTGACATGAGCAACGTTTCCACCCATGCCGAGGATCGAACCACGGACACTCAATATGTGAGCTAAGCGCGCTACCAACCGAGCCACGTCGAGAGTAAAAGCTAAATGAGCTACAACCGTTGTCACAGCTACACAAACAAGAAGACACTGAAAGATCAATACTGAAGAAAGAGGGACAGTCACTAAGACATAACTAGAGAGAAGTAATCGACAGTTTAAACAGGATCATTAAGGAACTTCTGAGAGTGATATTTATCAGAGATTTTGGAAAACGGAGGGAAATAACTGCCACTGTGCAACGGCAAAGTGGAACAGAGAAAGCTAATGAGAGAGTTGGCTACAACAGCTACTACAATTAATATTACTACTGCTATTACTCTTACTACTATTATTATAACTTCTACCTATCTGCTGTTACCACCACCACTACCACTACTACCACTATCACTACTACTACTACAACAACTCTGCCTTTTCGTTTCCTCCTCATAATGTACCTCTCTCACACTCGCCTTGTTCAGCCTTGTACTCTCCTAATTGCAGGGGTCGAGTCTCGGCTTCTTGGCCCTGCCTGTGTGCTGGTCACTACTGGGTTCAGTTTCTCTGGCTGCCTTAGCCCTATCATACCTATTCTTAGAAATTTGTATGGATTCTGCCTCCACCACTCTGCTGTCTAGGTCGCTCCCTTTGCTGACCATTCTATAAATAAAAAGTATTTCTTAACAGCCTTGTGAGTCATCATTGTGTGTGTGTGTGTGTGTGTGTGTGTGTGTGTGTGTGTGTGTGTGTGTGTGTGTGTGTGTGTGTGTGTGTGTCTAATCCAGGCGCTTTATTTTGTTTGCCGTTTTTTTTAGTACTTTTTTCTAGTTAGAAACTGTATGCGGTTAACAGCAGTTCTCTGTTAACAAATGTCCATCGTGAACTAGCATACATTACCTGTTCTTGAAACAACAGTAACATTGCTAATACAATAATCTCATTAATTAAAAATTTCAACTAAAAATTAAAATAAATATTCCTAATTGGTTGAGAAAAATTTGCCTTCATTCCCCATCATTTCTCCATTTATCTTATTTCACAATTTCTCATTATCTCATTTTCTTATATTTTTCCCCCTTTCTCACACCATAGTGTCTCTTTTCCACAGGATGGACGTTTTACGTCCACAATAAATGCACACTGACGCTGGTTTAACGACTCATCACTTAGTGGGCTTGTTTCAAGAGGCCTACTGAAAATGGCCTGCCGACAGTGGGATACTGCCAGAGGTCTACTGAGAGAGACCTACCGGCAACAGCTGAAGTGCCACACCCACAGAGAGGCGCTCCTTGTTAGTCTGGCGCACGGTAGAGTGTCGTCCCCTAACTACCCAGGTTGACCGCTCCGTCTTCAGTGACGACCCTCACCCCCCTCCTGCTTGATGGTCCGCGGCGCGCAGGGAGGGGAGGAGAGAGGGGAAAGGAGAGAGAGAGGGGAAAGGGAGGGAAGAAAGGAGAGGCAGGGCATTAGGAGGGACGAGGAAGGGGTGATGGTAGCCTCCATGGTAGGGTGGAGCTGATAAACACACTCCTCCAACACAGTTCCCTCGTTACGTAGATTAAAGGTGTACGTCAGTGCTTCTCTCTCAGTTAAGGTCTTGCTCATTTTTTTACAGTTCTACAAGTATATAAATTCCTTACCATAGCTGCACTCATTAATAGGCAAACATGTGCTCTATATATCATTGAAATGAACATTAAAAGTCAACAAATTATATATTATATAAACAATAATATATATATATATATATATATATATATATATATATATATATATATATATATATATATATATATATATATATATATATATATATATATATATGCAAATCAACCACTGAAAGAGTTGAAAGATAGCTGTAGGCCTTTCGTGTTGCAATCACCGAATCATCAGGAGCTTGCACTGTTGCAGAAATGAGTAGAAAGTCCAGGTAGAAGCACTTGAGCTAGAATGAGATGGCATCAGGCAGACAAGTGCCAGGTGCGAGAAAGATGAAGGCAAGATATTAATAACAGTAGCAGTAGAGGCATATAGCAGCCCACTGACATGAAATATTTAGTAATGACCTAGCGACCATAACATTAGTGACATGACAACTATTACATATGCTGGCAAATCTCCAAGCAAATATAAACCAAGATTTCCAATGGGTAACGAAAAACAACATATTCGATGAGGACAGATTTCAACTATTCCGTTATGGAGTGGTTGCTCCCTTGCAACATTGCACAGCTCCTGATGACGCACTGAGAAGTGTGAAAGTACTTGAGCTAAAGATTTCCACCCCCCTTGTGGCTTGTCCTGCATAGTTAAGATCGTCCGTCTGCGATTATTTGCAATATATATATATATATATATATATATATATATATATATATATATATATATATATATATATATATAAATATATATATATATATATATATATATATATATATATATATATATATATATATATATATATAAATATATATATATATATAAATATATATAAAATTGTAAATGCTGCTCGTGAGGCTAGTACACCAAACAGGGATGAGAATGAAATTTGCTTAGAAGCTCCCACACCTCCGTATGCCTTCGGATGGCGGCCCAACAGCTAACTCTGTGCTGGCTGCACCGTTCTTGTAGAGTTGGGTGGTCCTGTGGTTTAAAGCGTCATGTGGTTCTCGCTTACCATGAGGCAGGCCAGTACAACATGGGTTCGAATCCTTGGCTAGCGCAGTGTTGTTATATATATATATAAGGTTATCGTGCCTGGTGGTGAACAGCTGACGTTAAAACTAAAAATATGAAAAAGATTTTTTCCTAATAATAGTTCAAATAAGTTAGAACCATGAATAACTACTAATAGGCACAAGCTAATTGGAAACCCAGTGATTGGTTAACGTTAACGACCCTCGTTTTGTCGACGGGTTTGAAACCCCGTTAACCAACTATGTACTCCCAAAAAAATCACAATTACTATTACACTTTTTTACTCTGGATAACAAAAAAAAATACACTTACCTCAAAAATTAATTTCCGGAGACAGGAGTGACACTATTTTTTCTTGATGCTCCTGCTGCAGGTGCTGCTGCTGGTGCTGCTGCTCCTGCTGCAGGTGCTGCTGCTGGTGCTGCTGCTCCTGCTGCAGGTGCTGCTGCTGGTGCTGCTGCTCCTGCTGCAGGTGCTGCTGCTCTTGCTGCTGGTGCTGCTGGAGCTGCTGGTGCTGCTGCTCCTGCTGCTGGTGCTGCAGCTGGTGCTGCAGCTGGTGCTGCTGCTCCTGCTGCTCCTGCTGCTGCTGCTGGTGCTGCTGCTCCTGCTGGTGCTGCTGCTGGTGCTGCTGGTGCTGCTGCAGGTGCTGCTGCTCTTGCTGCAGGTGCTGCTGCTCTTGCTGCTGGTGCTGCTGGAGCTGCTGGTGCTGCTGCTCCTGCTGCTGGTGCTGCAGCTGGTGCTGCTGCTCCTGCTGCTCCTGCTGCTGCTGCTGCTGGTGCTGCTGCTCCTGCTGGTGCTGCTGCTGGTGCTGCTGCTCTTGCTGCTCCTGCTGCTCCTGCTGCTGGTGCTGCTGCTGGTGCTGCTGCTCCTGCTGTTGCTGCTGCTCCTGCTGGTGCTGTTGCCTGTGCTACTCCTCACTGTTGCTGCTGCTCCTCACTGCTGTTGCTGCTTCTCACTGTTGCAATCTTTATATCCTTACACAGCACAGAGGCGATCATGATACTTCATGCTAACCAGCTTGGCTATGGGATTGCGAAATGCGACATTTATTAAGTGAAGACATCTCCTGAGTATACTAGAAGGTCAACTTATTGATCCCCTACTAGCATCTAGCCTGTTTCTAGTTTTGTAACAATTTGTCAGAGTGTATTCTAATCCAGTTATCGTGTATTATATGACTCCTCAATAGCACTGTTGGATTCCATCTTGAATACAAACCAACCAAATAATAGTTGAGATCTTTATTAACAAGAGTGTCTAGGTGGTAATTTTCAGAGTCAATGTCACTTGAATAATTAACGAGATAATCTCCTACACAATTCTTGGAGCATAACATATTATTTTTATATGTCAAAGTTATTCTGTATTTTACATATATATGGCACTATGGACACTTCAGATAATGTACAGTACACTATAATACTCTTATGAATATGTAACATCTGGTACATTGCTATGGTGAGGTGTACTCACGAGTACAAGAGTAATATAGGTGTGTGTGTGTGTGTGTGTACTCACCTATTTGTACTCACCTATTTGTGGTTGCAGGGGTCGAGTCATAGCTCCTGGCCCCGCCTCCTCACTGATTGCTAATAGGTTCTCTCTCTTCCTGCTCCATGAGCTTTATCATACCTCGCCTTAAAACTATGTATGGTTCCCGCCTCCACTACGTCACTTTCTAGGCTATTCCACTGCCTGACTACTCTATGACTAAAGAAATACTTCCTAACATCCCTTTGATTCATCTGAGTCTTCAACTTCCAATTGTGACCTCTTGTGTCTGTGTCCCATCTCTGGAACATCCTGTCTTTGTCCACCTTGTCTATTCCGCGCAGTATTTTATATGTCGTTATCATGTCTTCCCTGACCCTCCTGTCCTCCAGTGTAGTCAGGCCGATTGTATATGTGTGTGTGTGTATGTGTGTGTGCGTGTATGTGATGCTCGGTATGTGCACGGTTTGACTGGACTTAGGCCCAAGATACACTAACTTCTGGACCTTCGAGGTAATCAAACAGCTTTGCTTGAACAGTATGACGACCCATTCACCAAACACCGTCAAGCAAGGAATCAAGGAGACCATTACACATATTATAATAATAATCATAGGGGAGCGCTAAGCCGGTAAGATTATACAGCACGTGGGGGGTGGGGGGATGGAAGGTAATCAAGCTCAATTCAGGGAACCGGAGCACAGATCCAATTCCCTAGATCAAGAACCCCTCACCAGCTTCAAGGAACCTCCTCTGAAGGGTCAAGGAGACCAAAAACGACCCTAACTGCGGACCTTCAGCAGATTCTGCACAAAAGGCATAAAACTCCCATATTACTGAAGCTGAGTTCAGCAATTCCAATTTCAGACTATGACAGCGTGTAGATGCCAAGACAATGCAGTTATTACATCCTACCTTCATACACAAGCTGATAACGGAAGTCATATAATAATATAAAGCATGATTTTTTTTTTTACTTTATCTAGTAACGAAAAAATGTAAAATTATGTCAAAGGCAATATATACAATAATCATGGCGTCCTTTTTTCTGAGATCGCTACACTGGCGTCCCTCAAGGCAGCAAAGCAGTGGTTCATGCAGCAAAGGCGTGAGAGTGTGTCGGGGAAGGACAGAACTCGCCTCCTGGCAGTGAGAGCCCCTCATGCGCTGGGTTTTTCTGGTGACTGTCTCCAATTCCTCTCAGAACACGCCTTGATTCGCTGACCATCCTCATTCGTTCTGCCCCTCGTCTTGCCGGCCCTTTCTTCGCCAAACCGGGCAGCTCATCAGCACAAAAATTCGAATACAATAGTCTTGTTTGCCAAGCTTGATTGCAAGGCATGAAGAGGTTAACATCAAGAGGAATCCTGCAAAAGCCAAATGCCCAGAAATAAGAAAGCCACCCCAATTATGCAGATTCAATGTCAAACAAAAGCGTTCAGATGAAATTACCTTCTAAGCCTGAATAGACGGCAAACAAGTGGTGTGGGACACCACATGAACAGTACATCCCCATTGGTTGATGCCTCTCTCCAATACAGCAGGGAGGAAGGAGATTCATCATTATAGGTTTGTTACCACAGATTCATAGACCCTCGGTCCATGGCGGAAAGGACGCAAAAGTCTCATCAGGAAACTCAGGATCCCAGGGTCGCTAGTTTTCTGTTCCAGCAGCTCAGTGCTGCACTTCAGAGGGGTGATGTCTTTTGTATCCTTTGTACACACTCCAGCTCTGAGGAGCTGGATGAAATAATTGCGTGCATTTTGTAATGTGTCCCTCAGACCTCAAGTTTTGTATACCCATCTTTGTACCATCAGTGTGTCCTTTAAGCTTTGTATTCCGTATTACAAAATATTTATACCTATGTGTAATAATCTCAAATAAGAGATACAAGATGCAAAACACCCACAGGGGAGTTGAATGATACATCAAGATAGAACCTCCCCCTGAACTAATCTTCTTGGACTTCTTACTCATTTCTGCAACATTGCAAGCTCCTGATGTGTTGATTGCAACACAAGAGGCCTAGAGCTATCATTCAACTCCCTCTGTGGTTGTTTTGCATACCTATGTATGCAATCCACACAAAAAAAAGATGTGGTGGTGGAAGTGGAATATTCAAATGGTTTCAGGGAGAAACGCAGCTATTTTATATATGTGGGCCACAGTGTGCTGCTGGGAACAATGTGTGCTGCACCCCCACCCCACTATCAATCCCACCCCTATACCGAACTCCCCACCCCTACATCGTCCTCCCCTCCCTCACATCAACCTCCACACCCCCACACCGTCCTCCTCACCTCCCACACTGTCCTTCCCATCCCCCACACAGACCCTCCCGCCCCTCACTACCACTAACAAGGTAATGACAGCCTGTTATCGCTCCCCCAACTAAGGGTCTTCGCCCCCTCCTCCCATCGCCCCAGGAACCTGATGCACCAAGAGGGCGTGGTATTGGTGGTGGTGTTGGTGTTTGTGGTAATGTAATAGTAGTTGCAGTAGTTGTGGTAGTAGTAGTAGTAGTAGCAGTAGTAGAAGGATATTACTAAAAGCGTCTGATCATAATTCAAATCCCACAATACAGTTACAGGAACAAGTCACGACTCACAATGCCGTAGCTGCAACAACAATTCAATACCAACCCACAGTATCATTGCTAACGATTCACAGTTCACAATACCGTGACTGGGACAATTCTCAACAAACCTGCAATACCTTGACTAACAATTCACAACCCACAATACCGTGACCAACAATTCACAACTAACCTAAAGTACCGTACCTGATATAATTCATTACAAATCCAAAGTACTGTGACCAACAATTCACAACTAACGCACAAACTGGAGAAAAAAAAAATCAGATGACATTTCCGTTCATCCGGACCTGTCTGATAATGGGAATAAATTATCCGATAATGAGAATAAATTATCCGATAATGGGAATAAATTATCCGATAATGGGAATAAATTATCCGATAATGGGAATAAATTATCCGATAATGGGAATAAATTATCCGATAATGGGAATAAATTATCCGATAATGGGAATAAATTATCCGATAATGGGAATAAATTATCCGATAATGGGAATAAATTATCCGATAATGGGAATAAATTATCCGATAATGGGAATAAATTATCCGATAATGAGAATAACTTATCCGTTAATGGGAATAAATTATCGGATTATGGGTAAAAATTGTCCGATAATGGGAATAAATTATCTTGTCGGTATTATATACCATTCGTACACAACTTGTCAGACACTGCAACATCATGGAATCTTAATTCTGAGGCCATGTACATAACCTTCACGACTACGACAACTACTACTACAACTAACCCATCTCTTTGGGAAGGACCTACTTCCACTGGGGAATCCCGCCTACCAGTGAATATGCCCTCGTCTGCTACACCTGACGTTACTATATAAGCGCCAGGATCCTTTCTTCTGCTTCGGAATCTCCACGACTATGGTGCTCTTCGCACCTACTCCTAGGTTGAGGGACTGATTACCTCATCTTCTGTACATAGTTCTACTGTCTTCAAGTTATGTCCTAGAATTTGTATTGATAAAGCCACTGGATGGCGAAACGTCTACAATAAAGATACCCAGATGTTGCACATGTGTCTTAATCTCATCTTGTCGGTATTAAATACCATTCGTACACAATAAATTATCCGATAATGGGAATAAATTATCCGATAATGGTAATAAGTTATCCGATAATGGGAATGTATTATCCGATAATGGGAATAAATTATTGGATAATGGGAATAAATTATAAGATAATAAATTATTTGTTATAATAACTATGTTAATATGAGAATAAACTGACTTTGGGAAAACACTGACCGATAACTAAAATAAATTACAAATTAAATTGATGCGTCTCATAATTTGAATAAATAATCCGATAATTTAAACTACCTGATGCATTAACTTATCTAACACAAATCAAATAAATTATGTTACAAACTGAAGAAATCATTTTTATGGAATTTCAAGCCTATCGACTGCACATGGCTCATTAAGGCTGTCTTTTTTTATACTGGTGAATTTATAGGCTCAGAGCTGTTATCCTGCCTTGGTTTATTTACAGGCCAGGAGCTGAGATTCGACCCCATGCAGCCACAATTAGGTGCATACAATTAGGGGAAGTATCCCAGGCACCTATTTACTTCTAGAAACACATTGGCACTTAGTTACTGCCAGGGGGCACACCGGCATCTAGTTTCTGCCAGGGGCACATTGGTACCTAGTTACTTCCAGGGGCATACTGACACCTAGTTACTGTCAGGGGCACACTGGCACCTAGTTATTTCCAGGGGCACACTGGCACCTAGTTATTGCTACGAGCACACTGGCACCTAGTTACTGTTAGGAGCACACTGGCACATAATTACTGCTAGGAGCACATTGGCACCTAGTTACTGCTGGTGCACACTGGCACTTAGTTACTACCAGGGGCACACTGGCACCCAGTTGCTCCCAGGGGCACACTGGCACCTAGTTACTGCCAGGGGCACACTGGCACCTAGTTACTGCCAGGGGTACACTGGCACCTAGTAACTGCCAGGGGCACACTGGCACCTAGTTACTGACAGGGGTACACTGGCACCTAGTAACTGCCAGGGGCACACTGGCACAGGCATAAATTAAGCAGTCGTGTCCACCCACCACATGACTGAACCTGGATCGTTTGGTTGTGAGCTGAAGGCCCTTCCACTAAGCGTCAAGCTTTATTTACTCCAGGAATCTTTTAATCCCTGTAATAATACTAATTTAGATAAATTCTCGCGGTATATGTACAATGAGAAATATATACTTCTCGGTATATACAATGAGAAATATATACTTCTCGGTATATACAATGAGAAATATATACTTCTCGGTCTATACAATGAGTATATATGTACAATGAGAAATATATACTTATCGGTATATACAATGAGAAATATATACTTCTCGGTCTATACAATGAGAAATATATACCTCTCGGTATATACAATGAGAAATATATACTTATCGGTATATACAATGAGAAATATATACTTCTCGGTCTATACAATGAGAAATATATACTTCTCGGTATATACAATGAGAAATATATACTTCTCGGTATATACAATGAGAAATATATACTTCTCGGTCTATACAATGAGAAATATATACCTCTCGGTATATACAATGAGAAATATAGACTTCTCGGTATATACAATGAGAAATATATACCTCTCGGTCTATACAATGAGAAATATATACCTCTCGGTCTATACAATGAGAAATATATACCTCTCGGTCTATACAATGAGAAATATATACCTCTCGGTATACATTCCCTTTTCTGATCATCTGTTGAATGAGGATAACTGAAATGAAATCCATACATACAGTTTACAACGTATGAATTGGACCTTTCTCATTAATTACACAGTGGCAGTTAACTACCAATATCGGGGTTGTTAACTTGCCAACCCAACTTCGTCCGGTTCTTCAGTTACCTGTTAATTGAATAATTCATTTCTGGTCTATTATTACTGGCTTTCAAATTACCGCAGATTATTAGTGGCAGAGGTTATTACTGGCTCTAGTGGCACTACCCTCCTCTCATGTTGATAGAGAACGGAAGCCTGTTAAACGTTATGTACTCTGGCACTAAGAATAACTTTATCAATACTTTAACAGTGGGAAATGTTATCTTTTATCAAGGATTATGGGTCCTTTTTTCTGTCTCGAGCAGTTATGGTGAGAGGTGAGGTGAGGTGACAGGTGAGGTGACAGGTAAGGTGACAGGTAAGGTGACAGGTAAGGTGACAGGTAAGGTGACAGGTGACAGGTAAGGTGACAGGTGACAGGTAAGGTGACAGGTAAGGTGACAGGCAAGGTGACTGGTAAGGTGACAGGTAAGGTGACAAGTAAGTTGACAGGTAAGGTGACAGGTAAGGTGACAGGTAAGGTGACAGGTAAGGTGACAGGTAAGGTGACAGGTAAGGTGACAGGTAAGGTGACAGGTAAGGTGACAGGTAAGGTGACAGGTAAGGTGACAGGTAAGGTGACAAGTAAGGTGATAGGTAAGGTGACAGGTAAGGTGACAGGTAAGGTGACAGGTGACAGGTAAGGTGACAGGTAAGGTGACTGGTAAGGTGACTGGCAACGTGACAGGTAAGGTGACAGGTAAGGTGACAGGTAAGGTGACAGGTAAGGTGACAGGTAAGGTTACAGGTAAGGTGACAGGTAAGGTGACAGGTAAGGTGACAGGTAAGGTGACTGGTAAGGTGACAAGTAAGGTGACAAGTAAGGTGACAGGTAAGGTGACAGGTAAGGTGACAGGTAAGGTGACAGGTAAGGTGACAGGTAAGGTGACAGGTAAGGTGACTGGTAACGTGACAGGTAAGGTGACAGGTAAGGTGACAAGTAAGGTGACAGGTAAGGTGACAGGTAAGTTGACAGGTAAGGTGACAAGTAAGGTGACAGGTAAGGTGACAGGTAAGGTGACAGGTAAGGAGACAGGTAAGGTGACAGGTAAGGTGACAGGTAAGGTGACTGGTAACGTGACAGGTAAGGTGACAGGTAAGGTGACAAGTAAGGTGACAAGTAAGTTGACAGGTAAGGTGACAGGTAAGGTGACAAGTAAGGTGACAGGTAAAGTGACAGGTAAGGTGACAGGTAAGGTGACAGGTAAGGTGACAGGTAAGGTGACAGGTAAGGTGACTGGTAACGTGACAGGTAAGGTGACAGGTAAGGTGACAAGTAAGGTGACAGGTAAGGTGACAGGTAAGGTGACAGGTAAGGTGACAAGTAAGGTGACAGGTAAGGTGACAGGTAAGGTGACAGGTAAGGTGACAGGGAAGGTGACAAGTAAGGTGACAGGTAAGGTGACAGGTAAGGTGACAGGTAAGGTGACAGGTAAGGTGACAGGTAAGGTGACAGGTAAGGTGACAGGTAAGGTGACAGGTAAGGTGACAGGTAAGGTGACAAGTAAGGTGACAGGTAAGGTGACAGGTAAGGTGACAGGTAAGGTGACAGGGAAGGTGACAAGTAAGGTGACAGGTAAGGTGACAGGTAAGGTGACAGGTAAGGTGACAGGTAAGGTGACAGGTAAGGTGACAGGTAAGGTGACAGGTAAGGTGACAGGTAAGGTGACAGGTAAGGTGACAGGTAAGGTGACAGGTAAGGTGACAGGTAAGGTGACAGGTAAGGTGACAAGTAAGGTGACAGGTAAGGTGACAAGTAAGGTGACAGGTAAGGTGACAGGTAAGGTAACAGGTAAGGTGACAGGTAAGGTGACAGGTAAGGTGACAGGTAAGGTGACAAGTAAGGTGACAGGTAAGGTGACAGGTAAGGTGACAGGTACATCTTACAAATCTCTACTTACATTCAGTATGTCAGTAAACAATTATCTTTTTCAGGGTACTTGTTGCGTATTGATAGTCCTTTTACCTGTAATATTTCCTTTCTAATTTAGGAGGCTTAGTCCGAGAGCGTGATACTGGCGGCAGCTGTGAACTGACTCTTGTGGCACCGGTGGCGGCTGTGAACTAACTCTTATGACACCGGTGGCGGCTGTGAAATGACTCTTGTGGCGCCGGTGACAACTGTGAACTGACTCTTGTGACACCGGTGGCAGCTGTGAACTGACTCTCGTGACACCGGAGGCGGCAGTGAACTGACTCTTGTGACACCGGTGACAGCTGTGAGCTGACTCTTGTGACACCGGTGGCAGCTGTGAACTGACTCTTGTGACACCGGTGGCAGCTGTGAACTGACTATTGTGGTACCGATGACAGCTGTGAACTGACGCTTGTGACACCGGTGACAGCTGTGAGCTGACTCTTGTGACACCGGTGGCAGCTGTGAACTGACTCTTGTGACACCGGTGGCAGCTGTGAACTGACTCTTGTGACACCGGTGGCAGCTGTGAACTGGCTCTTGTGACACCGTTGGCAGCTGTGAATTGACTCTTGTGGCACCGATGACAGCTGTGAACTGACTCTTGTGACACCGGTGGCAGCTGTGAGCTGACTCTTGTGACACCGGTGGACGCTGTGAACCGACTCTTGTGACACCGGTGGCAGCTGTGAGCTGACTCTTGTGACACCGGTGGCAGCTGTGAACTGACTCTTGTGACACCGTTGGCAGCTGTGAACTGATTCTTGTGACACCGGTGGCAGTTGTGAGCTGTCTCTTGTGACACCGGTGGCAGCTGTGAACTGACTCTTGTGACACCGGTGGCAGCTGTGAACTGACTCTTGTGACACCGGTGGCAGCTGTGAACTGACTCTTGTGACACCGGTGGCAGCTGTAAGCTACTCTTGTGGCACCGGTGGCAGCTGTGAGCTGACTCTTGTGACACTGTTGGCAGCTGTGAACTGATTCTTGTGACACCGGTGGCAGTTGTGAGCTGTCTCTTGTGACACCGGTGGCAGCTGTGAACTGACTCTTGTGACACCGGTGGCAGCTGTGAACTGACTCTTGTGCCACCGGTGGCAGCTGTGAACTGACTCTTGTGGCACCGGTGACAGCTGTGAACTGACTCTTGTGACACCGGTGGCAGCTGTGAACTGACTCTTGTGACACCGGTGGCAGCTGTAAACTGACTCTTGTGACTCCGGTGGCAGCTTTAAACTGACTCTTGTGACACCGGTGGCAGCTGTGAACTGACTCTTGTGACACCGGTGGCAGCTGTGAACTGACTCTTGTGACACCGGTGGCAGCTGTGAACTGACTCTTGTGACACCGGTGGCAGCTGTGAACTGACTCTTGTGACACCGGTGGCGGCTGTGAACTGACTCTTGTGACACCGGTGGCAGCAGTGAACTGACTCTTTTGACACCGGTGGCGGCTGTGAACTGACTCTTTTGACACCGATGGCAGCAGTGAGCTGACTCTTGCGACACCGGTGGCAGCTGTGAACTGGCTCTTGTGACACCGGTGGCAGCTGGCTGTGAACTGACTCTTGTGACACCGGTGGCAGCTGTAAACTGACTCTTGTGACACCGGTGGCAGCTGTGAGCTGACTCTTGTGACACCGGTGGCAGCTGTGAACTGACTCTTGTGACACCGGTGGCAGCTGTAAATTGACGCTTGTGACACCGGTGGCGGCTGTGAACTGACTCTTGTGAAACCGGTGGCAGCATTGAACTGACTCTTGTGACACCTGTGGCAGCTGTGAATTGACTCTTGTGACACTGGTGGCAGCAGTGAGCTGACTCTTGCGACACCGGTGGCAGCTGTGAACTGACTCTTGTGACACCGGTGGCAGTAATGAACTGACTCTTGTGACACCTGTGGCAGTGTCCTGACTGACTTTTGCAACGGAGACTAGCCTCTCCGTTGTCTCCGTCACCCATTACCCTCAAACTCATTATCACAGACTTTAAATATCCTATGAACACAAAGTCTGGAGATTGGCGACAGTTTGCAAACTCTATTTAAAACCACTGACGAACCCTCAGTACAGAAAGAAGAATGTAAAGCAGCCGCCAAAATCTATACACCGATAACACTATTAAAATACGTTATCAAATTCTTTGAAAGTGTGCCAGAAGGAGTGGATGCTAAATATATGGAATCGTATTATTTACTCGTGCAACGCGGGCTCAGCGCAGGACGCTCTTGTCTCTCGCAGCTGCTGGACCTCTGCAACAAGGCTCTTGGAGGCAACAGAAGTACCTCTGCAACAAGGCTCTTGCAGGCAACAGAAGTACCTCTGCAACAAGGCTCTTGGAGGCAACAGAAGTACCTCTGCAACAAGGCTCTTGGAGGCAACAGAAGTACCTCTGCAACAAGGCTCTTGCAGGCAACAGAAGTACCTCTGCAACAAGGCTCTTGGAGGCAACAGAAGTACCTCTGCAACAAGGCTCTTGCAGGCAACAGAAGTACCTCTGCAACAAGGCTCTTGCAGGCAACAGAAGTATCTCTGCAACAAGGCTCTTGCAGGCAACAGAAGTACCTCTGCAACAAGGCTCTTGCAGGCAACAGAAGTACCTCTGCAACAAGGCTCTTGGAGGCAACAGAAGTACCTCTGCAACAAGGCTCTTGCAGGCAACAGAAGTACCTCTGCAACAAGGCTCTTGCAGGCAACAGAAGTATCTCTGCAACAAGGCTCTTGGAGGCAACAGAAGTACCTCTGCAACAAGGCTCTTGCAGGCAACAGAAGTACCTCTGCAACAAGGCTCTTGGAGGCAACAGAAGTACCTCTGCAACAAGGCTCTTGCAGGCAACAGAAGTTAAGCAAAACGCAAACGTAATATACAAAAACATTGCAAAAGCTTTCCATGCATTATACTTGCTAATAGCACATATACATGTAGTAAATAAATCGGAAAGTGTGGAGATAAATCTCAGATTTCTATAAAAAAAAGGTCAAGCAGAAGACATTAATGTAAACTTAAAGTAATAACAGTGAAAAGATGTTCTCGTTATCGTTCATATATCTGACACATGTTAGCACTGTAACTTCCATCTCTGACAGTGCTTGTCTGACACATGTTAGCACTGTAACTTCCATCTCTGACAGTGCTTGTCTGACACATGTTAGCACTGTAACTTCCATCTCTGACAGTGCTTGTCTGACACATGTTAGCACTGTAGCTTCCATCTCTGACAGTGCTTGTCTGACACATGTTAGCACTGTAACTTCCATCTCTGACAGTGCTTGTCTGACACATGTTAGCACTGTAGCTTCCATCTCTGACAGTGCTTGTCTGACACATGTTAGCACTGTAACTTCCATCTCTGACAGTGCTTGTCTGACACATGTTAGCACTGTAGCTTCCATCTCTGACAGTGCTTGTCTGACACATGTTAGCACTGTAACTTCCATCTCTGACAGTGCTTGTCTGACACATGTTAGCACTGTAGCTTCCATCTCAGACAGTGCTTGTCTGACACATGTTAGCACTGTAACTTCCATCTCTGACAGTGCTTGTCTGACACATGTTAGCACTGTAACTTCCATCTCTGACAGTGCTTGTCTGACACATGTTAGCACTGTAACTTCCATCTCTGACAGTGCTTGTCTGACACATGTTAGCACTGTAACTTCCATCTCTGGCAGTGCTTGTCTGACACATGTTAGCACTGTAACTTCCATCTCTGACAGTGCTTGTCTGACACATGTTAGCACTGTAACTTCCATCTCTGACAGTGCTTGTCTGACACATGTTAGCACTGTAGCTTCCATCTCTGACAGTGCTTGTCTGACACATGTTAGCACTGTAACTTCCATCTCTGACAGTGCTTGTCTGACACATGTTAGCACTGTAACTTCCATCTCTGACAGTGCTTGTCTGACACATGTTAGCACTGTAACTTCCATCTCTGACAGTGCTTGTCTGACACATGTTAGCACTGTAGCTTCCATCTCTGACAGTGCTTGTCTGACACATGTTAGCACTGTAACTTCCATCTCTGACAGTGCTTGTCTGACACATGTTAGCACTGTAGCTTCCATCTCAGACAGTGCTTGTCTGACACATGTTAGCACTGTAACTTCCATCTCTGACAGTGCTTGTCTGACACATGTTAGCACTGTAACTTCCATCTCTGACAGTGCTTGTCTGACACATGTTAGCACTGTAACTTCCATCTCTGACAGTGCTTGTCTGACACATGTTAGCACTGTAACTTCCATCTCTGGCAGTGCTTGTCTGACACATGTTAGCACTGTAACTTCCATCTCTGACAGTGCTTGTCTGACACATGTTAGCACTGTAACTTCCATCTCTGACAGTGCTTGTCTGACACATGTTAGCACTGTAGCTTCCATCTCTGACAGTGCTTGTCTGACACATGTTAGCACTGTAACTTCCATCTCTGACAGTGCTTGTCTGACACATGTTAGCACTGTAACTTCCATCTCTGACAGTGCTTGTCTGACACATGTTAGCACTGTAGCTTCCATCTCTGACAGTGCTTGTCTGACGCATGTTAGCACTGTAACTTCCATCTCTGACAGTGCTTGTCTGACACATGTTAGCACTGTAACTTCCATCTCTGACAGTGCTTGTCTGACACATGTTAGCACTGTAACTTCCATCTCTGACAGTGCTTGTCTGACACATGTTAGCACTGTAATTTCCATCTCTGACAGTGCTTGTCTGACACATGTTAGCACTGTAACTTCCATCTCTGACAGTGCTTGTCTGACACATGTTAGCACTGTAGCTTCCATCTCTGACAGTGCTTGTCTGACACATGTTAGCACTGTAACTTCCATCTCTGACAGTGCTTGTCTGACACATGTTAGCACTGTAACTTCCATCTCTGACAGTGCTTGTCTGACACATGTTAGCACTGTAACTTCCATCTCTGACAGTGCTTGTCTGACACAAGTTAGCACTGTAGCTTCCATCTCTGACAGTGCTTGTCTGACACATGTTAGCACTGTAACTTCCATCTCTGACAGTGCTTGTCTGACACATGTTAGCACTGTAACTTCCATCTCTGACAGTGCTTGTCTGACACATGTTAGCACTGTAACTTCCATCTCTGACAGTGCTTGTCTGACACATGTTAGCACTGTAACTTCCATCTCTGACAGTGCTTGTCTGACACATGTTAGCACTGTAACTTCCATCTCTAACAGTGCTTGTCTGACACAAGTTAGCACTGTAACTTCCATCTCTGACAGTGCTTGTCTGACACATGTTAGCACTGTAACTTCCATCTCTGACAGTGCTTGTCTGACACATGTTAGCACTGTAACTTCCATCTCTGACAGTGCTTGTCTGACACATGTTAGCACTGTAGCTTCCATCTCTGACAGTGCTTGTCTGACACATGTTAGCACTGTAACTTCCATCTCTGACAGTGCTTGTCTGACACATGTTAGCACTGTAACTTCCATCTCTGACAGTGCTTGTCTGACACATGTTAGCACTGTAGCTTCCATCTCTGACAGTGCTTGTCTGACGCATGTTAGCACTGTAACTTCCATCTCTGACAGTGCTTGTCTGACACATGTTAGCACTGTAACTTCCATCTCTGACAGTGCTTGTCTGACACATGTTAGCACTGTAACTTCCATCTCTGACAGTGCTTGTCTGACACATGTTAGCACTGTAATTTCCATCTCTGACAGTGCTTGTCTGACACATGTTAGCACTGTAACTTCCATCTCTGACAGTGCTTGTCTGACACATGTTAGCACTGTAGCTTCCATCTCTGACAGTGCTTGTCTGACACATGTTAGCACTGTAACTTCCGTCTCTGACAGTGCTTGTCTGACACATGTTAGCACTGTAACTTCCATCTCTGACAGTGCTTGTCTGACACATGTTAGCACTGTAACTTCCATCTCTGACAGTGCTTGTCTGACACAAGTTAGCACTGTAGCTTCCATCTCTGACAGTGCTTGTCTGACACATGTTAGCACTGTAACTTCCATCTCTGACAGTGCTTGTCTGACACATGTTAGCACTGTAACTTCCATCTCTGACAGTGCTTGTCTGACACATGTTAGCACTGTAACTTCCATCTCTGACAGTGCTTGTCTGACACATGTTAGCACTGTAACTTCCATCTCTGACAGTGCTTGTCTGACACATGTTAGCACTGTAACTTCCATCTCTGACAGTGCTTGTCTGACACAAGTTAGCACTGTAACTTCCATCTCTGACAGTGCTTGTCTGACACATGTTAGCACTGTAGCTTCCATCTCTGACAGTGCTTGTCTGACACATGTTAGCACTGTAACTTCCATCTCTGACAGTGCTTGTCTGACACATGTTAGCACTGTAGCTTCCATCTCTGACAGTGCTTGTCTCACACATGTTAGCACTGTAACTTCCATCTCTGACAGTGCTTGTCTGACACATGTTAGCACTGTAACTTCCATCTCTGACAGTGCTTGTCTGACACATGTTAGCACTGTAACTTCCATCTCTGACAGTGCTTGTCTGACACATGTTAGCACTGTAACTTCCATCTCTGACAACACTTGTTTATGTCTGAGTGACATCTATAAAAGACACAGCATACATAAAGTAATTCTTCCTAACTACCACAAGAAAAAAAACAATAATATTATTTTCAAGATATTCCCGTACGGAAATATTTAACCAACACCTATTACACTAAAATATAAAATGCAACCCAACCAACTGATAAAATATATATATAAGTGACCTGGGGCACCCATATCAGAAGACCTTATCTTCCATAATCACAACTTTAAAAACAGTAAGGTTAGTCAAGCGATGAATAACAACCTTCAAAACAAGATATTTTAAGGTAATGATGAGATTTTTTAAGCTGTTTATACTTTAAGAGCTCGGAATATTGCTATATATTTATGAGTCTGTTGAAGATCTGGGAAATGTACAGATAACTTTTGTTAATCATATCAATTTAAACATCTAAATTATGAAATTATTAGATTTTGCTGCCGTAGCGGCTAGTTTATTGTGCAGCATCCGTCACCACCATCCTGTGGTCGGTAGCTTAAAAAAACCCAGGAACTTGGCCCTGAAGGGTATTGTTGTAGAAAGGTTTCAAACACTCTGAAAAACAGGGAAGAGACCGGTGAAACAGAAAAGGTGCAAATGAAAACTTACCCTCAAGCGTTCATGCATATAAAAATACCACAGTGAAAATAGAAAAAAAAAATCACTTGTTTCTCTGAAGATATGTGTGTAAGCACATGAAAGCGCTCAGGTGTTTTATTTTTCTGTTTTCACCGTGGTATTTTTATATATTTGCAATCATGCGTTGAATTACGATTTCTTCGACGTTCACACATCTATGCTAAAAGTCTCGGATTCTGAATTCATGTTCATCGTTTATATCGTCAGACTGTGTGCTGGTTCTGTTCTCTTCTTTGAGCCTTTTTGGGTCTGACTAACTCAGGTTGCCTGGGGAGACTCAGATATTTAATAATAATAATAATAATAATAATAATAATAATAATAATAATATTTACTACAATTACATGTACAAGGTATACAGGCCTAGCTGACATCAATGACATACTACTGTATAGAAAGCCCCTTGTCATGCTGAACATTTCGGGCAAATTAGGTCAGAATCCCAGGATGCGACCCACACCAGTCGACTAACACCCAGGTACCAGTGTTAACGTTCTTTGAAAAATTATCCCAATACAATAACTCCTTTCCTACCAATGATAGTTCTTAAGATAGTAAGTTGTAAAATAACCCCCGAGGACTGTAATAGGTACATGTTTGTATTGAATATAAACCAGTCCATTTTGGAAAAACGATTGCTGTATTACCCACTCATTATCACTGTGATAAATAACGTTTTTAATGATACAGTTGAGGCGGCCACCAATGTAGTGGTGATGGTGGACAGTACCCAGTATGAGTACCACCAAGAAAATAGTGATAGCCTGTAAAGTATAAAAAGGCACATTACGGTGAATGGATTAATGCTGCATAAATAATCCGCAAATACGTCACTGAAACTTATGATGACGTCTCCGTACGTCTTGGAGCATTAACTAGTCACACAGTAGTGCGAAGGGGAGGGAGCTAGTATATATACGAGAGAGAGTCGGGGACGTGAGTAGTAGAACGAGAGAAGGAAGTAGTATAAATGTCGAGGTAACCCGTGTCATGAGAAACTGTTGTGCTGGCCTGGTAGAAAAGGTGAAGTGACCACATGTGTGTGACTCAGTCTTAAAAAAGACACGTGAGTAATCACCATGATTCAACCTACTACTTGCACTAGTAGGTAGAGTAGGTAGAGTCATGGGCGAGTTCTACAAAAAAGGAAAAAGGTAAGGAAAAGGCGTGCACAAGAGGGGTGAAATTTTGGCAGGATTCTTACACTTTCACTGTCTCCTTCAACCACACCCTCTCCTTCACCCTGTTCATCAGCCTCACCCTCTTCATTATCATCAGCCTCTTCATCACCCCCACCCTCACAAGGCCTCGTGAAGGCATCGATCCAGCAGTGTGATGCTGGCGGAACACACCACTTCCGACGCATCTCTCTGATCTAACTTTTAATTATTCTTACGCCTTAATGACTCAGTTAACGCGGCCAAAATCTGCCACTACCACCACCGAGAAAAACAACAATCGTCATCACCACCACCACCATGAACACCTGTCACCACCGCTAATAACAACTGTCATTGCCACTAATAACAACACCTGTCACCACCACTAACAACAACACCTGTCACCACCATTAACAACAACACCTGTTATCACCACCAATGACAACACGTGTCACCTCCACTAACAACGCCACTAACAACACCTGTCAACACAACCAACAATAACATCACAGGTAATTTGCGCTTTCTATGACATTCGAAATATTTAAGGCTGAAATATTTAGATATTTTGATGCAGTGCTGCCTATGAGCGCGGGTCAGACTACGAGAGTTTAAAGAAAATTATGCATATGGATTCTGAAAAGAAAACTGAATGGCTGGTACTGGCTCCAACAGGAAGATGATTGGCTGGCTCTACCTCCTACAGGAAGATGATTGGCTGGCTCTACCTCCAACAGGAAGATGACTGGCTGGCTCTACCTCCTACAGGACGATGATTGGCTGGCTCTACCCCCTACAGGAATATAATTGGCTGGCTCTACCCCCTACAGGAAGATGATTGGCTGGCTCTACCTCCTACAGGAAGATGATTGGCTGGCTCTACCTCTACAGGAATATAATTGGCTGGCTCTACCCCCTACAGGAAGATGATTGGCTGGCTCTACCTCTACAGGAATATAATTGGCTGGCTCTACCCCCTACAGGAAGATGATTGGCTGGCTCTACCCCTACAGGAAGATGATTGGCTAGCTCTACCTCCTACAGGAAGATGATTGGCTGGCTCTACCTCTACAGGAATATAATTGGCTGGCTCTACCCCCTACAGGAAGATGATTGGCTGGCTCTACCTCTACAGGAATATAATTGGCTGGCTCTACCCCCTACAGGAAGATGATTGGCTGGCTCTACCTCTACAGGAAGATGATTGGCTAGCTCTACCTCCTACAGGAAGATGATTGGCTGGCTCTACCTCTACAGGAATATAATTGGCTGGCTCTACCCCCTACAGGAAGATGATTGGCTGGCTCTACCCCTACAGGAAGATGATTGGCTGGCTCTACCTCTACAGGAATATAATTGGCTGGCTCTACCCCCTACAGGAAGATGACTGGCTGGCTCTACCTCCTACAGGAAGATGATTGGCTGGCTCTACCTCTACAGGAATATAATTGGCTGGCTCTACCCCCTACAGGAAGATGATTGGCTGGCTCTTCCCCTACTGGAAGATGATTGGCTAGCTCTACCCCCTACAGGAAGATGATTGGCTGGCTCTACCCCCTACAGGAAGATGATTGGCTAGCTCTACCCCCTACAGGAAGATGATTGGCTGGCTCTTCCCCTACAGGAAGATGATTGGCTGGCTCTAATTCCAGAAGTGGCTTTTCAGAATTTTTTCGAGAAAAAAGTATAATGAGTGCAGATTATCTCCTGCCATCCCCATCGTCTTCTCATTATCATAACCATCATTAAATAGGCTTCTTTAAGACCTTATTATCGGAGAATAGTAAAAAATTCATTACGAATTTTTCTTTCAACAAATTATATATCAAATATTTATAAGTCATTTGAATATATATATATATATATATATATATATATATATATATATATATATATATATATATATATATATATATATATGTCGTCCCGAATATGTAAAACTGGTCAATTAGCAAGAACTCATTTAAAATTAAGTCCTTTCTAAAATTTTCTCTTATACGTTTAAAGATATATTTTTTTTCATTAATGTTGATGTAAAAATTTATAATTTTGCACCAAAAGGAACTTAGAAAACTTACCTAACCTTATTATAAAAAGAACAATTTATTTTAGCCTAACCCAACTAAATATATTTTAGATTTGTTTACAATAATTTAATACTGAACAAACACAGTGAAATATATTTTTTTCGTTAGGTTCAGAATGATTTTGGCGAAATAATTGCATACACAAATTTTCACTTGTCCTATATGGCAAGATGAGCGTTGTTATTTAAGCCAAGATCGCACGTTCTGCCTATTCGGCACGACATATATATATATATATATGTATATATATATACATATATATATATATATATATATATATATATATATATATATATATATATATATATATATATATATATATATATATATATATATATATATATATATATATATATATATATATATATATATATATATATATATATATATATATATATATATGTATATATATATATATATGTATATATATATATATATATATATATATATATATATATATATATATATATATATATATATATATATATATATATATATATATATATATATATATCTTTCTTTCAACACACCGGCTGTATCCCACCGAGGCGGGGTGGCCCAAAAGGAAAACGAAAGTTTCTCCTTTTACATTTAGTAATATATACAGGAGAAGGGGTTACTAGCCCCTTGCTCCCGGCATTTTAGTCGCCTCTTACGACACGCATGGCTTACAGAGGAAGAATTCTGTTCCACTTCCCCATGGAGATAAGAGGAAATAAACAAGAACAAGAATTAGAAAGAAAATAGAAGAAAACCCAGAGGGGTGTGTATATATATGCTTGTACATGTATGTGCAGTGTGACCTAAGTGTAAGTAGAAGTAGCAAGACGTACCTGAAATCTTGCATGTTCATGAGACAGAAAAAAGGACACCAGCAATCCTACCATCATGTAAAACAATTACAGGCTTTCGTTTTACACTCACTTGGCAGGACGGTAGTACCTCCCTGGGCGGTTGCTGTCTACCAACCTACTACCTAGGATATATATATATATATATATATATATATATATATATATATATATATATATATATATATATATATATATATATATATATATATATATGCGGTACGAGCTCAGGATCCCAGGTTCATTGAAGTAGCCGTGCGGTGGGACACCCTTGCAGACTCCTCCAGTAGACCAGCTCCTCCCAAAGAGCACAAACAGTCCCACTGGGACAAACCGATCATGGAAAAAATCTCGAACACAATACTCACCAACTTTTCAGGAAAGGGCAAAGCTCGTCTTCTAGCGGTGAAGGCACCACATTCAGGAGATTTCCTATTAGTTGTTCCCAATTCCTCCCTGGGTACTCGACTCGACCCACAGGCCATTCGGATTCGTGTTGCTCTTCGCCTAGCTGCCCTCATACTCACCGGACATAGGTGTATTTGCGGCAAGGCGACGACTGATCAATTCGGACTTCATGGTCTCGTGTGCCACACAGCAGAAGGGAAGTATGCTAGACATAAGGTCAACGACATCATAAAGAGAAGCCTCACCACAGCCCTTTGCCCAGCTGAACGGGAACCCCAAGTACAGAGGTCTGACGGAAGTCAAAAGCGTCCTGATGGAGCCACTATGCTTCCCAGAAAGGGATGGTAAGCAGATTGCCTGGGACTACACCTGTACCGCCACACTGGCAGACACCTACTTGCCATACTCTGAAGCTGAAGGGGGTGGAGCCCCCAGCTACATGGAGACCCAGAAGACCTGCAGATATGAAGACCTGCCCTCTTGCTATAATTTCATCCCAGTAGAGTCGGAAACCCTTGGAGCATGAGGTAAGTGTACTCTATTGTTCTTCAAAGAACTAGCTGAAAAACTCATCACAGAAACCAAGGATCACAGAGCGGCCAGCTTCCTCTTTCAGAGACTCAGTGTTGCGATCCGGAGGTACAATGCCTGCAGCATTCAGGACAGGCGGCCAACCGCCGAGGAGCTGGACGAAGTATTCGAGATATAGCTCTGAGATGTTATCTACGTTGTTCTATTGTATTTTTGT
>NC_091310.1:28483840-28516340 GCF_038502225.1 Cherax quadricarinatus | reverse complement strand
CACACTGTGATGGATATAGGTGTCAGCCAGTGTGGAGACACAGGTATAGTCCCATGCTAAGAGCTTGCCATTCTTCCAAGGATAGATGGTGATCCCGTCGGGGCGGTTTGCTGGGTTGTGGGTATTGTTGGCTGCTAGCGATCGGGGCTCCATCTCGGCAGGGCATCCAGCTGTAGCAAGGGTTCTCTTAATGATGTCGTTGACCTCATTGTGTCTTGCATGCCAGCCCTTGGTTTTGGAACAGTTAAGACCATGTAGACCGTATTGGTCTGCTTGCACTTCGCCGCAAATACACATATATTCTGTGTGAATTGGGGCAGCAAGGCGCAGAGCCACTGCAATACGGAGGGTCTTAGGGTCGAGTCGCGTTCCCATTGCCGATATGGAAACTGTTTGGAGGAAGTCCCCGGAGTGAGGTGCACTCACAGCCTGGAGATGGGCAATCTCCCTATCTGATGTTGCAGCCCTGAGCATGTTGGCAAGCACCTTTTCAGCAATTGGGCCATCCCATATATATATATATATATATAGTTATTTATTTACCATATAAGCTTTCTCCCTCCAGGGTAGTACGGCCCAAAAACGAAACATTACCCTCATTCATTCAATAAGTCACTTTATCTGACTTTTTTGGGTTATCCTAGGTTCTCTACACATATACTGCTATATATGATAATCTATGTAACTGTATTTGTGTATACCTGAATAAACCTACTTATTTAGTTACTAGCTATAAGTGCTCAAACATCAAATTTCACATGACCCTCCGAACAGCACCCCACCCCTCCTTCAGGGTCCTGACACTGTACCTGCACATGACAGCCAGATCCAGGGACGTATATGGTTTCCGTACAGGTGATAACGGACTACCCATTCTGCATCTGTTCTTTTCTCTGAAAATTTCTCTACTGACTGAAAAAAATTACTAGAAACTACTTTTTTCAGGGCAGTAGTTTTCTGGACAAAAATTGGGAACTAGTTGTGTTGGGGCTGGAGATATGTTGTTAAAAGTCTAAAACAACATTGTCTAGCACACTGGTTGTTAAAAATCGACGTCCAAACTCAGTATCTTCTTGGCATGGCGGTTTGAGTTTCAGATTTCCCCTCATCCATCAGTGAAACCTTGTCAGATGATTGTGTGCTTGATTTAGGGTTTTCGAAGCCGAATACTTCCCCGTATCAAGCCACCAGACATGGCCTGGCGCCAGTTTGTTCATGACATCTTCACACTTTGGGTTAACAAATCGAGTAACTTCAAAACATTTTTCACCGAGTTGAACCAACTTGTACTCTCCATCAAGTTTAAGGCAGAATGGGAAAAAATGACCAACTTCCTCAAACTAGAATTCACTGTTTCGAAAACCTACACAACGAATTACGTACATTTTTTGTAGTCGCCGTTCTCCAAAAATAAATGGTGTCTAGCCTCTTTTCCGAGGATCCTGAAAATCTATGCCCAAAATAAATTAGACCAAGAGAAAGGAATAATGAATGAAGTCTTAGCAATGCTAACAAAAAAATAAAAAACTGCCTCACACCCACAAATCCAACTACCCAAAGAAATACTTCACACAATTAAGTCAGTCATCCCTCTCCATCAAGGCAATAAATGTTAACAGTGTCCTAGATGAAGCATTTTCGTAGCCTCACAAAACTGGGAAGAATTTCATTACAAACCTCAAACAACCAGTCAGGTCAATGCCAACAAGTGTGAATCAGATGTCCTTCATCTTCAAAAACTGCGATTTGACTCATGTGGGAGCAGACGGGCCATGGTTTTGAAACTCTCGTGGCACAACATAAAGAATATGCATCAAATATGACCAAACAAGCTCAGCCTTATTCCAGCATGTAAACATTCCGAATCACAACAAGAGGAAAACAGCCATCACAACAACACCTCTAAAGAGACAGTATTAAGAATCGGCACATAAACAGTACGCAGCTTCATTATTTCAAAAGGAACGTTAGAAACAGATCTAATTTCGAAGTTTCCTTTAAAGACACATATACTAGCGTCAAGACTAATATCGATTTCCGAATCTCTCCCACTACCAACGTAGCTACGAACGTAGTTACTACCAGACAAGCTACTCCACACCAAGAGTGGTCTCACCCACCATGCGGGTTCAGTCAACTTCCTATATACCGACAGTTTCCACACGTGACCTTCCTAAGCTACTGAACACCATATTCTAGTACAAAATGCTTCTATTATCAGGTATTCGCCAAAAGTGACTTCGGGTGGAGGTCTAAATATACAGACGACGCTCTATCACTCGTATTTCTGTCTCCATGTTGGTACTGACCATTTATATGTATATATGCATGTGTATAATGTGTATGTGTAAGAATAATCCTCATTCATCATATTTAATAGCTAAAATTAGTGACTGTACTTTGCTGTATTTCTTTGTTACGTGTCTCCGTGAGCACTGTTAATAAAGTAACACCCGCCTCACCTGTCACACAGTCTTCTCTGTTATCATATAGTTAAATGAGCTGAATTTAATGGGTGAAAGAGGAGTGGGGAGTGGGAAGGCAGAGGGAAGAGTGGGGGAGTGGGAAGGCAGAGGGAAGAGTGGGGAGTGGGAAGGCAGAGGAAAGAGTGGGGAGTGGGAAGGCAGAGGGAAGAGTGGGGGAGTGGGAAGGCAGAGGAAAGAGTGGGGAGTGGGAAGGCAGAAGGGAGGGGTAAGGAGTGTGCTGCTAGGGGAGGAAGCGGTGGAGGTAGGAGGATGAAGAGTGGTCCTGTGATATACCTGCGACAATTTTCGAGAGCCCTTCCGCTTCTGCAGCCCGGCCTGAGGCCAGGCTTTTTCTAACGTCTGCTTGACCAACCTGCCTGTTACTGTTGGCAGTCTGCTGGCCCACATAACCTGGTTGATCTGGCACTTGGTGGAGGTAGGGATCTACACTTGTTCTGGCAGTATTTCTGAAATCTGTTGATAGTGTGTTTAGAAGTTTAAATAGTCAAAGCCCACACAAGTTGATATCTTGTTCTCACATTGTGACCATGGTGCCCTTGGTTTTAACCGGTTTTATTTTGAATATCCTTCCATAGTTCTCACTCGTTGTTATGGTAGTGAGTGCGTATGGAACCACGCTGTCCAGTATATTCCACGTGTATATTATCGTATATCATTGTTCTCCGCTCATCACTCTGAGGCATTCTCAGTAGTTTAAACGTTTTATTGACTATATATCAACAGTGAATGATTTCAGTATCTGTTTCAGCTCTGGCATCTCTCGTGTCTTGGATGGAGAGGTCAACACTGAGCAACACTCTAGGCAAAAGAGCAGAAGTGATGTGAATAGTGTCAATTCTGGGAAAAAATTGATTTAAAAGTTCTCCTTATCCACCCAGTCATATTTCTCGCAACATTTCTTAGGGGGTTAGTATGCATTGTGTACACAATGCCCCTTGTGAATTATTTTATTCGTAGCAGAGTAGTTGGATTTTATACCATTTAATGCTATGCTATATTTTTTTTCAGTAAACCGACCGAATCTCACCAAGGTAGGGTGATCAAAAAGAAATCCGAAAGTTTCTCTTTTTAAACTTAGTAAGGTATACAGGAGGTGTTACTAGCCCCTTGCTCCCGGTATTTTAGTTGCCTCTCACGACATGCATGGCTTACGGAGGAAGAATTCTGTTCCACTTTCCCATGGAGATAAGCGGAAATAAACAAGAACAAGAACTAGTAAGTAAGACGAAAACCCAGAGGGGTGTGTATATAAACGCTTGTACACGCAAGTGTAGTACGACCTAAATGTAAGTAGTAGTAAGACGTACCTGAAATCCTGCATGTTTATGAGACAAAATCCTCATTTGGCAGGAGGGTAGTACTTCCCTGGGCGGTCGCTGTCTACCAACCTACTACCACATGACGGTAGTACCTCCCTGGGTGGTTGCTGTCTACTAACCTACTACCACAGGACGGTAGTACCTCCCTGAGTGGTTGCTGTCAACCAACCTACTACCACAGGACGGTAGTACCTCCCTGAGTGGTTGCTGCCTACCAACCTACTACCACAGGACCGTAGTACCTCCCTGGGTGGTTATTGTCTACCACCCTACTACCACAGGACGGTAGTACCTCCCTGGGTGGTTGCTGTCTACCAACCTACTACCACAGGACGGTAGTACCTCCCTGGGTGGTTGCTGTCTACCACCCTACTACCACAGGACGGTAGTACCTCCCTGGGTGGTTGCTGTCTACCAACCTACTACCACAGGACGGTAGTACCTCCCTGAGTGGTTGCTGTCTACGAACCTACTACCACAGGACGGTAGTACCTCCCTGGGTGGTTGCTGTCTACCAACCTACTACTACATGACGGTAGTACCTCCCTGGGTGGATGCTGTCTACCAACCTACTCCCACATGACGGTAGTACCTCCCTGGGTGGTCGCTGTCTACAAACCTAGTACCACAGGACGTTAATACCTCCCTGAGTGGTTGCTGTCTACCAACATACTATAACAGGTCGGTAGTACCTCCCTGGGTGTGTTGCTGTCTACCAACCTACTACCACAGGACGGTAGTACCTCCATGGGTGGTTATTGTCTACCACCCTACTACCACAGGACGGTAGTACCTCCCTGGGTGGTTGCTGTCTACCAACCTACTACCACAGGACGGTAGTACTTACCTGGGTGGTTGTCTACCAACCTACTACCACAGGACGGTAGTACCTCCCTTTGTGGTTGCTGTCTACCAACCTACTACCACAGGACGGTAGTACCTCCCTGGGTTGTTGCTGTCTACCAACCTACTACCACAGGACGGTAGTACCTCCCTGGGTGGTTGCTGTCTACCAACCTACTACCACAGGACGGTAGTACCTCCCTGGGTAGTTGCTGTCTACCAACCTACTACCACAGGACGGTAGTACCTCCCTGGGTGGTTGCTGTCTACCAACCTACTACCACAGGACGGTAGTACCTCCCTGGGTAGTTGCTGTCTACCAACCTACTACCACAGGACGGTAGTACCTCCCTGGGTGGTTGCTGTCTACCAACCTACTACCACAGGACGGTAGTACCTCCCTGGGTGGTTGCTGTCTACCAACCTACTACCACAGGACGGTAGTACCTCCCTGGGTAGTTGCTGTCTACCAACCTACTACCACAGGACGGTAGTACCTCCCTGGGTAGTTGCTGTCTACCAACCTACTACCACAGGACGGTAGTACCTCCCTGGGTAGTTGCTGTCTACCACCCTACTACCACAGGACGGTAGTACCTCCCTGGGTGGCTGCTGTTTACCAAACTACTACCACAGGACGGTAGTACCTCCCTGGGTAGTTGCTATCACCCTACTACCACAAGACGGTAGTACCTCCCTGGGTAGTTGTTGTCTACCAACCTACTACCACAGGACGGTAGTACCTCCCTGGGTAGTTGCTGTCTACCAACCTACTACCACAGGACGGTAGTACCTCCCTGGGTGGTTGCTGTCTACCAACCTACTACCACAGGAGGGTAGTACCTCCCTGGGTAGTTGCTGTCTACCACCCTACTACCACAGGACGGTAGTACCTCCCTGGGTGGTTGCTGAATACCAACCTACTACCACAGGACGGTAGTACCTCCCTGGGTGGTTGCTGTCTACCAACCTACTACCACAGGACGGTAGTACCTCCCTGGGTGGTTGCTGTCTACCAACCTACTACCACAGGACGGTAGTACCTCCCTGGGTAGTTGCTGTCTACCAACCTACTACCACAGGACGGTAGTACCTCCCTGGGTAGTTGCTGTCTACCAACCTACTACCACAGGACGGTAGTACCTCCCTGGGTAGTTGCTGTCTACCAACCTACTACCACAGGACGGTAGTACCTCCCTGGGTGGTTGCTGTCTACCAAACTACTACCACAGGATGGTAGTACCTCCCTGGGTAGTTGCTGTCTACCAAACTACTACCACAGGACGGTAGTACCTCCCTGGGTGGTTGCTGTCTACCAACCTACTACCACAGGACGGTAGTACCTCCCTGGGTAGTTGCTGTCTACCAACCTACTACCACAGGACGGTAGTACCTCCCTGGGTAGTTGCTGTCTACCAACCTACTACCACAGGACGGTAGTACCTCCCTGGGTAGTTGCTGTCTACCAACCTACTACCACAGGACGGTAGTACCTCCCTGGGTAGTTGCTGTCTACCAACCTACTACCACAGGACGGTAGTACCTCCCTGGGTGGTTGCTGTCTACCAACCTACTACCACAGGACGGTAGTACCTCCCTGGGTAGTTGCTGTCTACCAACCTACTACCACAGGACGGTAGTACCTCCCTGGGTAGTTGCTGTCTACCAACCTACTACCACAGGACGGTAGTACCTCCCTGGGTAGTTGCTGTCTACCAACCTACTACCACAGGACGGTAGTACCTCCCTGGGTGGTTGCTGTCTACCAACCTACTACCACAGGACGGTAGTACCTCCCTGGGTAGTTGCTGTCTACCACCCTACTACCACAGGACGGTAGTACCTCCCTGGGTGGTTGCTGTCTACCACCCTACTACCACAGGACGGTAGTACCTCCCTGGGTAGTTGCTGTCTACCAACCTACTACCACAGGACGGTAGTACCTCCCTGGGTGGTTGTTGTCTACCAACCTACTACCACAGGACGGTAGTACCTCCCTGGGTAGTTGCTGTCTACCAACCTACTACCACAGGACGGTAGTACCTCCCTGGGTAGTTGCTGTCTACCAACCTACTACCACAGGACGGTAGTACCTCCCTGGGTGGTTGCTGTCTACCAACCTACTACCACAGGACGGTAGTACCTCCCTGGGTGGTTGCTGTCTACCAACCTACTACCACAGGACGGTAGTACCTCCCTGGGTAGTTGCTGTCTACCAACCTACTACCACAGGACGGTAGTACCTCCCTGGGTAGTTGCTGTCTACCAACCTACTACCACAGGACGGTAGTACCTCCCTGGGTGGTTGCTGTCTACCAACCTACTACCACAGGACGGTAGTACCTCCCTGGGTGGTTGCTGTCTACCAACCTACTACCACAGGACGGTAGTACCTCCCTGGGTAGTTGCTGTCTACCAACCTACTACCACAGGACGGTAGTACCTCCCTGGGTAGTTGCTGTCTACCAACCTACTACCACAGGACGGTAGTACCTCCCTGGGTAGTTGCTGTCTACCAACCTACTACCACAGGACGGTAGTACCTCCCTGGGTGGTTGCTGTCTACCAACCTACTACCACAGGACGGTAGTACCTCCCTGGGTGGTTGCTGTCTACCAACCTACTACCACAGGACGGTAGTACCTCCCTGGGTAGTTGCTGTCTACCAACCTACTACCACAGGACGGTAGTACCTCCCTGGGTGGTTGCTGTTTACCACCCTACTACCACAGGACGGTAGTACCTCCCTGGGTAGTTGCTGTCTACCAACCTACTACCACAGGACGGTAGTACCTCCCTGGGTGGTTGCTGTCTACCAACCTACTACCACAGGACGGTAGTACCTCCCTGGGTAGTTGCTGTCTACCAACCTACTACCACAGGACGGTAGTACCTCCCTGGGTAGTTGCTGTCTACCAACCTACTACCACAGGACGGTAGTACCTCCCTGGGTAGTTGCTGTCTACCAAACTACTACCACAGGACGGTAGTACCTCCCTGGGTGGTTGCTGTCTACCAACCTACTACCACAGGACGGTAGTACCTCCCTGGGTGGTTGCTGTGTACCAACCTACTACCACAGGACGGTAGTACCTCCCTGGGTGGTTGCTGTCTACCAACCTACTACCACAGGACGGTAGTACCTCCCTGGGTAGTTGCTGTCTACCAACCTACTACCACAGGACGGTAGTACCTCCCTGGGTAGTTGCTGTCTACCAACCTACTACCACAGGACGGTAGTACCTCCCTGGGTAGTTGCTGTCTACCAACCTACTACCACAGGACGGTAGTACCTCCCTGGGTGGTTGCTGTCTACCACCCTACTACCACAGGACGGTAGTACCTCCCTGGGTAGTTGCTGTCTACCACCCTACTACCACAGGACGGTAGTACCTCCCTGGGTGGTTGCTGTCTACCAACCTACTACCACAGGACGGTAGTACCTCCCTGGGTAGTTGCTGTCTACCAACCTACTACCACAGGACGGTAGTACCTCCCTGGGTAGTTGCTGTCTACCAACCTACTACCACAGGACGGTAGTACCTCCCTGGGTAGTTGCTGTCTACCAACCTACTACCACAGGACGGTAGTACCTCCCTGGGTAGTTGCTGTCTACCAACCTACTACCACAGGACGGTAGTACCTCCCTGGGTGGTTGCTGTCTACCAACCTACTACCACAGGACGGTAGTACCTCCCTGGGTAGTTGCTGTCTACCAACCTACTACCACAGGACGGTAATACCTCCCTGGGTAGTTGCTGTCTACCAACCTACTACCACAGGACGGTAGTACCTCCCTGGGTAGTTGCTGTCTACCAACCTACTACCACAGGACGGTAGTACCTCCCTGGGTGGTTGCTGTCTACCACCCTACTACCACAGGACGGTAGTACCTCCCTGGGTAGTTGCTGTCTACCACCCTACTACCACAGGACGGTAGTACCTCCCTGGGTGGTTGCTGTCTACCACCCTACTACCACATGACGGTAGTACCTCCCTGGGTAGTTGCTGTCTACCAACCTACTACCACAGGACGGTAGTACCTCCCTGGGTGGTTGTTGTCTACCAACCTACTACCACAGGACGGTAGTACCTCCCTGGGTAGTTGCTGTCTACCAACCTACTACCACAGGACGGTAGTACCTCCCTGGGTAGTTGCTGTCTACCAACCTACTACCACAGGACGGTAGTACCTCCCTGGGTGGTTGCTGTCTACCAACCTACTACCACAGGACGGTAGTACCTCCCTGGGTGGTTGCTGTCTACCAACCTACTACCACAGGACGGTAGTACCTCCCTGGGTAGTTGTTGTCTACCAACCTACTACCACAGGACGGTAGTACCTCCCTGGGTAGTTGCTGTCTACCAACCTACTACCACAGGACGGTAGTACCTCCCTGGGTAGTTGCTGTCTACCAACCTACTACCACAGGACGGTAGTACCTCCCTGGGTGGTTGCTGTCTACCAACCTACTACCACAGGACGGTAGTACCTCCCTGGGTGGTTGCTGTCTACCAACCTACTACCACAGGACGGTAGTACCTCCCTGGGTAGTTGCTGTCTACCAACCTACTACCACAGGACGGTAGTACCTCCCTGGGTAGTTGCTGTCTACCAACCTACTACCACAGGACGGTAGTACCTCCCTGGGTAGTTGCTGTCTACCAACCTACTACCACAGGACGGTAGTACCTCCCTGGGTGGTTGCTGTCTACCAACCTACTACCACAGGACGGTAGTACCTCCCTGGGTGGTTGCTGTCTACCAACCTACTACCACAGGACGGTAGTACCTCCCTGGGTAGTTGCTGTCTACCAACCTACTACCACAGGATTGTAGTACCTCCCTGGGTAGTTGCTGTCTACCAACCTACTACCAGAGGACGGTAGTACCTCCCTGGGTAGTTGCTGTCTACCAACCTACTACCACAGGACGGTAGTACCTCCCTGGGTAGTTGCTGTCTACCAACCTACTACCACAGGACGGTAGTACCTCCCTGGGTAGTTGCTGTCTACCAACCTACTACCACAGGACGGTAGTACCTCCCTGGGTAGTTGCTGTCTACCAACCTACTACCACAGGACGGTAGTACCTCCCTGGGTAGTTGCTGTCTACCAACCTACTACCTAAGGCTATGCTGTATATCTTTTGGTATTTTTTCTGCGTCATTCATAAATGATAATATGAAGCTGTAACTAGTGTTTTTTTTTTTTACATAAATCATATTTATATCCTAAGAGTTGTTAATATACCTCACCTCGTCTCAAAGCTCAGCCCCATCTGAGGTATACTACCACCCCCAGGGTGCGACCCACAACAGGCGACTAAAGACCCAGGTACCTACTTACTGCTAGGTGAACAGGGGTAGCCAAGCGTTCCAACCATGCCGGGGATCGAAGCACTGACGCTCAGTATGTGAGCTGAAGTGAGAAACGGTAAAGGCTCAAAGAACGTGCCTTGGGGTACCGAGCTATGTAGAGTTTGCTTTGTTTATTGCTTCTCTTTGTGTTCTATTTATCAAAAAAAATAATATCTATTTTCTCATTTCTCCCCTTTACACCGATTATCATTTTATGTGTTATCACTCCATTACTGCATTTGTTAAATGTTTTCACGAAATCCGTGTAGACCAAGACTGCATCTTAATTTTCTTCAAAAATCTCAGTTATCTTCTCATATTGGTTCAGCAGCTGTGACAGTCATTACCTTCCCACTCTAAATCCACGTTGGTTAGGATTGTGGAGGTCGTGATTTCCGTAAGGTTTGCAATTTGGTACCTCTCCCATCTTTTAAAGATTTTGATGATACGATGTTATCGATACTAGTCTGCAATTTTGTTGCCTGCTACCTTCCGTATGTCACCCAGATCTCAGCATTTTTTTTCCCCGTGTTATTCTAAGTGCTCTTGTTACTTTACAATTATTTATATTAAAGAACTCGGTGAGTCAAGCCAAGGTGCTGCATGTGTGTGTCTGCTTTATTTATTTCTCTAATTCTTAGATTTTTTTTAGATTTTGCCACCGAAGTGGCTAGTTTATTGTGCACCCCATATCCATCCTGTGGACGGTAGCGCGAGAGCATATGGATACACAAAAGGCCTAGGAACTAGGCCCCAAAGGGTTAACAGGAATACATATGAATTTATATCTACATATCTATAGTTCACTTATCTGTTACAAGCAAATTTAGGAAATTTGCTTAGTATATCTGGTATCTTATTTTCATTAATAAGATATCTTGACATGTCACATAGGTTATTATACTGTCTGTCTCTGTATTCCTCAATAAGTGGACAATTAAGCACATAGTGTTCAAGAGAGTGACCATATGCCTGATCACATAATTTACATTTAGTTTGATCATCATCTGTGTGTCTCCCAAACTGCCAGAAGTACTTGTAACCAAGCCTAAGCCTGGCCACTACAACATCAGTCAGTCTGTTCACATTGCAAGTTGCTCCATAAACATACTTATCTACGTTCATGTTATCATAGTGGGTTATAGATCTACTCAGGCTTCTAACTGCATTCCTATAACAATCATTTTCATTATTTACTTCTCTCCTAATATTATTCCTAATGCTAGACACAGTTATACCAAAGTTATATTCTACATTCTCCTTCTCGATACTCTTCTTGGCTAACATATCAACTTTATCATGAAGGAGTAATCCAATGTGTGATGGGATCCATAGCAATTGTACATTAATTCCTTTGTCCCTAATTTTTGAGTATCTATACCTGGCTTCCCCAATGAGCATGTTGTTGGAGTCATTATATGAGCCAAGAGCCTTCAATGATGACATAGAATCAGTAATGATGATAGAGTCAAGCTCAGTGTCATAGGTTAGCTTTAGCGCCATTAGGATTGCAAACAATTCTGTGATTTGTCGGGCAGTTAAAATTAAGAAAAGAATATTCTGCATTTTCCGCTCTGTTTTCCTTTAGTGGACTGCTGAATAATGATTCATAATGATCTTTGAAGATTTCAATAATTTCTTTTTGCTCGTCAGTAAATGAACCTCCTGTGAATAATGCACAATAGTGTAATAAATAGGAGTGTGAGTAATACACAGGAGTGTGAGTGATGCACGAGAGTTTGAGTAATGCACAGGAGTGTAATACTTAGAAGTGTGAGTAATGCACAGGAGTGTGAGTAATACTTAGAAGTGTGAGTAATGCACCGGAGTGTGAGTAATGCACAGGAGTGTGAGTAATACACAGGAGTGTGAGTAATACACAGAAGTGTGAGTAATGCACAGGAGTGTGAGTAATGCACAGGAGTGTGAGTAATACACAAGAGTGTGAGTAATACACAGAAGTGTGAGTAATGCACAGGAGTGTGAGTAATGCGCAGCAGTGTGAGTAATACACAGGAGTGTGAGTAATGCACAGGAGTGTGAGTAATACACAGGAGTGTGAGTAATACAAAGGAGTGTGAGTAATGCAACGGAGTGTGAGTAATACACAGGAGTGTGGGTAATACACAGGAGTGTGAGTAATACAAAGGAGTGTGAGTAATGCACCGGAGTGTGAGTAATGCAGATGAGTGTGAGTAATACACAGGAATGTGAGTAATACACAGGGGTGTGAGTAATACACAGGAGTGCGAGTAATACACAGGAGTGTGAGTAATACACAGGAGTGTGAGTAATACACAGGAGTGCGAGTAATACACAGGAGTGTGAGTAATACACAGACGTGTGAGTAATGCACAGGAGTGTGAGTAATGCACAGGAGTGTGAGTAATACACAGGAGTGTGAGTAATACACAGGAGTGTGAGTAATACAAAGGAGTGTGAGTAATGCACCGGAGTGTGAGTAATACACGGTAGTCTGAGTAATGCAAAGTAGTGTGAGTAATATACAGGAGTGTGAGTAATACACAGGTGTGTAAGTAATACACAGGAGTATGAGTAATGCACCGGAGTATGAGTAATGCAGAGGAGTGTGAGTAATAAACAGGAATGTGAATAATACACAGAAGTGTGAGTAATACACAGGAGTGTGAGTAATGCACAGGAGTGTGAGTAATACACAGGAGTGTGAGTAATATACAGGAGCGTGAATAATACACAGGAGTGTGAGTAATGCAGAGGAGTGTGAGTAATGCAGAGGAGTGTGAGTAATACACAGGAGTGTGAGTAATACACAGGAGTGTGAGTAATGCACAGGAGTGTGAGTAATACACAGGAGTGTGAGTAATGCACAGGAGTGTGAGTAATACACAGGAGTGTGAGTAATACACAGGAGTGTGAGTAATACACAGGAGTGTAAGTAATGCACAAGAGTGTGAGTAATACACAGGAGTGTGAGTAATACACAGGAGTGTGAGTAAAACACAGGAGTGTAAGTAATACACAGGAGTGTAAGTAATACACAAGAGTGTGAGTAATACACAGGAGTGTGAGTAATGCACATTAGTGTGAGTAATACACAGGAATGTGAGTAATACACAGGAGTGTGAATAATACACAGGAGTGTAAGTAATACACAGGAGTGAGTAATGCACAGGAGTGTGGGTAATGCACAGGAGTGTGAGTAATGCACAGGAGTGTGAGTAATACACAGGAGTGTGAGTAATACACAGGAGTGTGAGTAATACAAAGGAGTGTGAGTAATGCACCGGAGTGTGAGTAATGCAGAGGAGTGTGAGTAATACACAGGAGTGTGAGTAATACACAGTAGTGTGAGTAATGCAAAGTAGTGCGAGTAATATACAGGAGTGTGAGTAATACACAGGTGTGTAAGTAATACACAGGAGTGTGAGTAATGCACCGGTGTGTGAGTAATGCAGAGGAGTGTCAGTAATACACAGGAGTGTGAGTAATACACAGGAGTGTGAGTAATGCACAGGAGCGTGAGTAATGCACCATAGTGTGAGTAATACACTGTAGTGTGAGTAATGCAATGTAGTGTGAGTAATATACAGGAGTGTGAGTAATACGCAGGTGTGTAATACACAGGAGTGTGAGTAATACACACCAATGTGAGTAATGCACAGGAGCGTGAGTAATGCACAGTAGTGTGAGTAATACACAGGAATGTGAGTAATGCAGAGGAGTGTGAGTAATACACAGGAGTGTGAGTAATACACAGGAGTGTGAGTAATACACAGGAGTGTAAGTAATGCACAGGAGTGTGAGTAATGCACAGGAGTGTGAGTAATACACAGGAGTGTGAGTAATACACAGTAGTGTGAGTAATACACAGGAGTGTGAGTAATGCACAGGAGTGTGAGTAATACACAGGAGTGTGAGTAATACACAGGAGTGTGAGTAATACAAAGGAGTGTGAGTAATGCACCATAGTGTGAGTAATACACTGTAGTGTGAGTAATGCAATGTAGTGTGAGTAATATACAGGAGTGTGAGTAATACGCAGGTGTGTAAGTAATACACAGGAGTGTGAGTAATGCACTGGAGTGTGAGTAATGCAGAGGAGTGTGAGTAATGCACAGGAGTGTGAATAATACACGGTAGTGTGAGTAATGCAAAGTAGTGAGAGTAATATACAGGAGTGTGAGTAATACACAAGTGTGTAAGTAATACACAGGAGTGTGAGTAACGCACCGGTGTGTGAGTAATGCACAGGAGTGTGAGTAATACACAGGAGTGTGAGTAATACACAGGAGTGTGAGTAATACACAGGAGCGTAGGTAATGCACAAGAGTGTGCGTAATACACAGGAGTGTGAGTAATACACAGGAGTGTGAGTAATACACAGGAGTGTAAGTAATACACAGGAGTGTAAGTAATACACAAGAGTGTGAGTAATACACAGGAGTGTGAGTAATGCACATGAGTGTGATTAATACACAGGAATGTGAGTAGTACACAGGAGTGTGAATAATGCACTGGAATTTGAGTAATGCAGAGGAGTGTGAGTAATACACAGGAATGTGAGTAATACACAGTTGTATGAGTAATACACAGAAGTGTGAGTAATACACAGGAGTGTGATTAATGCACAGTAGTGTGAGTAATGCACAGGTGAGTAATACACAGGAATGTGAGTAATGCACAGGAGTGTGAGTAATGCACAGGAGTGTGAGTAATACACAGGAGTGTGAGTAATACACAGGAGTGTGAGTAATGCAGAGGAGTGTGAGTAATGCAGAGGAGTGTGAGTAATACACAGGAGTGTGAGTAATACAAAGGAGTGTGAGTAATGCACCGGAGTGTGAGTAATGCAGATGAGTGTGAGTAATACACAGGAATGTGAGTAATACACAGGGGTGTGAGTAATACACAGGAGTGCGAGTAATACACAGGAGTGTGAGTAATACACAGGAGTGTGAGTAATACACAGGAGTGCGAGTAATACACAGGAGTGTGAGTAATACACAGACGTGTGAGTAATGCACAGGAGTGTGAGTAATGCACAGGAGTGTGAGTAATACACAGGAGTGTGAGTAATACACAGGAGTGTGAGTAATACAAAGGAGTGTGAGTAATGCACCGGAGTGTGAGTAATACACGGTAGTCTGAGTAATGCAAAGTAGTGTGAGTAATATACAGGAGTGTGAGTAATACACAGGTGTGTAAGTAATACACAGGAGTATGAGTAATGCACCGGAGTATGAGTAATGCAGAGGAGTGTGAGTAATAAACAGGAATGTGAATAATACACAGAAGTGTGAGTAATACACAGGAGTGTGAGTAATGCACAGGAGTGTGAGTAATACACAGGAGTGTGAGTAATATACAGGAGCGTGAATAATACACAGGAGTGTGAGTAATGCAGAGGAGTGTGAGTAATGCAGAGGAGTGTGAGTAATACACAGGAGTGTGAGTAATACACAGGAGTGTGAGTAATGCACAGGAGTGTGAGTAATACACAGGAGTGTGAGTAATGCACAGGAGTGTGAGTAATACACAGGAGTGTGAGTAATACACAGGAGTGTGAGTAATACACAGGAGTGTAAGTAATGCACAAGAGTGTGAGTAATACACAGGAGTGTGAGTAATACACAGGAGTGTGAGTAAAACACAGGAGTGTAAGTAATACACAGGAGTGTAAGTAATACACAAGAGTGTGAGTAATACACAGGAGTGTGAGTAATGCACATTAGTGTGAGTAATACACAGGAATGTGAGTAATACACAGGAGTGTGAATAATACACAGGAGTGTAAGTAATACACAGGAGTGAGTAATGCACAGGAGTGTGGGTAATGCACAGGAGTGTGAGTAATGCACAGGAGTGTGAGTAATACACAGGAGTGTGAGTAATACACAGGAGTGTGAGTAATACAAAGGAGTGTGAGTAATGCACCGGAGTGTGAGTAATGCAGAGGAGTGTGAGTAATACACAGGAGTGTGAGTAATACACAGTAGTGTGAGTAATGCAAAGTAGTGCGAGTAATATACAGGAGTGTGAGTAATACACAGGTGTGTAAGTAATACACAGGAGTGTGAGTAATGCACCGGTGTGTGAGTAATGCAGAGGAGTGTCAGTAATACACAGGAGTGTGAGTAATACACAGGAGTGTGAGTAATGCACAGGAGCGTGAGTAATGCACCATAGTGTGAGTAATACACTGTAGTGTGAGTAATGCAATGTAGTGTGAGTAATATACAGGAGTGTGAGTAATACGCAGGTGTGTAATACACAGGAGTGTGAGTAATACACACCAATGTGAGTAATGCACAGGAGCGTGAGTAATGCACAGTAGTGTGAGTAATACACAGGAATGTGAGTAATGCAGAGGAGTGTGAGTAATACACAGGAGTGTGAGTAATACACAGGAGTGTGAGTAATACACAGGAGTGTAAGTAATGCACAGGAGTGTGAGTAATGCACAGGAGTGTGAGTAATACACAGGAGTGTGAGTAATACACAGTAGTGTGAGTAATACACAGGAGTGTGAGTAATGCACAGGAGTGTGAGTAATACACAGGAGTGTGAGTAATACACAGGAGTGTGAGTAATACAAAGGAGTGTGAGTAATGCACCATAGTGTGAGTAATACACTGTAGTGTGAGTAATGCAATGTAGTGTGAGTAATATACAGGAGTGTGAGTAATACGCAGGTGTGTAAGTAATACACAGGAGTGTGAGTAATGCACTGGAGTGTGAGTAATGCAGAGGAGTGTGAGTAATGCACAGGAGTGTGAATAATACACGGTAGTGTGAGTAATGCAAAGTAGTGAGAGTAATATACAGGAGTGTGAGTAATACACAAGTGTGTAAGTAATACACAGGAGTGTGAGTAACGCACCGGTGTGTGAGTAATGCACAGGAGTGTGAGTAATACACAGGAGTGTGAGTAATACACAGGAGTGTGAGTAATACACAGGAGCGTAGGTAATGCACAAGAGTGTGCGTAATACACAGGAGTGTGAGTAATACACAGGAGTGTGAGTAATACACAGGAGTGTAAGTAATACACAGGAGTGTAAGTAATACACAAGAGTGTGAGTAATACACAGGAGTGTGAGTAATGCACATGAGTGTGATTAATACACAGGAATGTGAGTAGTGCACAGGAGTGTGAATAATGCACTGGAATTTGAGTAATGCAGAGGAGTGTGAGTAATACACAGGAATGTGAGTAATACACAGTTGTATGAGTAATACACAGAAGTGTGAGTAATACACAGGAGTGTGAGTAATGCACAGTAGTGTGAGTAATGCACAGGTGAGTAATACACAGGAATGTGAGTAATGCACAGGAGTGTGAGTAATGCACAGGAGTGTGAGTAATACACAGGAGTGTGAGTAATACACAGGAGTGTGAGTAATGCAGAGGAGTGTGAGTAATGCAGAGGAGTGTGAGTAATACACAGGAGTGTGAGTAATACACAGGAGTGTGAGTAATGCACAGGAGTGTGAGTAATACACAGGAGTGTGAATAATACACAGTAGTGTGAGTAATGCACAGGTGTGTGATTAATACACAGGAGTGTGAATAATACACAGGAGTGTGAGTAATGCACAGGAGTGAGAGTAATACACAGTAGTGTGAGTAATGGACAGGTGTGTGATTAATACACAGGAGTGTGAATAATGCAGAGGAGTGTGAGTAATACACAGGAGTGTGAGTAATACACAGGAGTGTGAGTAATACACAGTAGTGTGAGTAATAGACAGGAGTGTAAGTAATACACAGGAGTGTAAGTAATACACAGGAGTGTGAGTAATACACAGGAGTGTGAGTAATGCACAGGAGTGTGAGTAATACACAGTAGTGTGAGTAATACACATTAGCATGAGTTGTGCACAAGAGCGTGAGTAATACACAGGAGTGTGAGTAATGCACAGGAGTGTGAGTAATGCACAGGAGTGTGAGTAATACACAGGAGTGTGAGTAAGGCACAGGAGTGTGAGTAATGTGCAGGAGTGTGAGTAATATATAGGAGTGTGAGTAAAACACAGGAGTGTGAGTAATGCACAGGAGTGTGAGTAATACACTTGAGTGTAATACACATGAGCGTGAGTAATACACAAGAATGTGAGTAATACACAGGCGTGTGAGTAATACACAGGAGTGTGAGTAATGCACAGTAGTGTGAGTAATGCACAGGAGTGTGAGTAATACACAGGAATGTGAGTATTACACAGGAGTGTAAGTAATGCACAGGAGTGTGATTAATACACAGGATTGTTGGTAATACACAGGAGTGTGAGTAATACACAGAAGTGTGAGTAACACACAGGAGTGTGAGTAATACACAGGAGTGTGAGTAATGCACAGGAGTGTGAGTAATACACAGGAGTGTGAGTAATACACAAGAGTGTGAGTAATACACAGGAGTGTGAGTAATGCACAGGAGTGTGAGTAATGCACAGGAGTGAGTTATACACAGTAGCGTGAGTAATACACAGGAGTGTGAGTAATGCACAGGAGGTGAGTAATACAAAGGAGTGTTAGTAATGCACAGGAATGTGAGTAATACAAAGGAGTGTGAGCAATACACATGAGTGTGAGTAATGCACAGGAGTGTGAGTAATACACAGGAGTGTGAGTAATGCACAGGAGTGTGAGTAATACACAGTAGTGTGAGTAATACACATTAGCATGAGTTGTGCACAGGAGCGTGAGTAATACACAGGAGTGTGAGTAATGCCCAGGAGTGTGAGTAATGCACAGGAGTGTGAGTAATACACAGGAGTGTGAGTAAGGCACAGGAGTGTGAGTAATGTGCAGGAGTGTGAGTAATATATAGGAGTGTGAGTAAAACACAGGAGTGTGAGTAATGCACAGGAGTGTGAGTAATACACTTGAGTGTAATACACATGAGCGTGAGTAATACACAAGAATGTGAGTAATACACAGGCGTGTGAGTAATACACAGGAGTGTGAGTAATGCACAGTAGTGTGAGTAATGCACAGGAGTGTGAGTAATACACAGGAATGTGAGTATTACACAGGAGTGTAAGTAATGCACAGGAGTGTGATTAATACACAGGATTGTTGGTAATACACAGGAGTGTGACTAATACACAGAAGTGTGAGTAACACACAGGAGTGTGAGTAATACACAGGAGTGTGAGTAATGCACAGGAGTGTGAGTAATACACAGGAGTGTGAGTAATACACAAGAGTGTGAGTAATACACAGGAGTGTGAGTAATGCACAGGAGTGTGAGTAATGCACAGGAGTGAGTTATACACAGTAGCGTGAGTAATACACAGGAGTGTGAGTAATGCACAGGAGGTGAGTAATACAAAGGAGTGTTAGTAATGCACAGGAATGTGAGTAATACAAAGGAGTGTGAGCAATACACATGAGTGTGAGTAATGCACAGGAGTGTGAGTAATACACAGGAGTGTGAGTAATGCACAGGAGTGTGAGTAATACACAGGAGTGTGAGTAATGCACAGGAGTGTGAGTAATGCACAGGAGTGTGAGTAATACACATGAGTGTGAGTAATGCACAGGAGTGTGAGCAATACACAAGAGTGTGAGTAATACACAGGAGTTTGAATAATGCACAGGAGTGTGGGTAATATACAGGAGTGTGAGTAATACACAGGAGTGTGAGTAATACACATGAGTGTGAGTAATATACAGGAGTGTGAATAATGCACATGGGTGTGAGTAATATACAGGAGTGTGAGTAATACACAGGAGTGTGAGTAATACACATGAGTGTGAGTATTACACAGGAGTGTGAGTAATACACAGGAGTGTGAGTAATATACAATAGTGTGAGTAAAGCACAGGAGTGTGAGTAATACACATTAGTGTGAGTAATATACAATAGTGTGAGTAAAGCACTGGAGTGTGAGTAATACAAGTGATTTTTTACTTTAATTATGCGTAGAAATTTTTAATGTTTTTGATTCCCAGGCGGCGCTCATATCCACTCAGCCACAAATGCCACATAAGCTGGGAAGCCTGGTTCACAAGCCATGTTTCTTTCCCAGCCCGGTCACGTCAGTGAGCCTCAAGCACCGATTCAAGCTATTTCAATCTCCTCCTGTATGTTCTGTATGTTGTGACCTGTATATACCCGCTTGTTTCTGTTTGGTGCATTGATAGAAAAATCGCTTGAGAAGTCAAAACATACAAGAGGAGATATAAATAGTTTGAATCCATGCTTGAGGGTCACTGACATGCCCGGGCTGGGAAAGAAGCATGGCTTGTGAACCAGGCTGCCCAGCTTATGTGGCATTTGTGGCTGAGTGGATAAGAGCACTGCCTGGGAATCTTGTTCGTCTCAGTAGCAGTATCGATTCCTGCTGAATGCGATCTCTCTCTGCATATACCAGACTGTTTCTGCGTAGTGCACTGATATATATATATATATATATATATATATATATATATATATATATATATATATATATATATATATATATATATATATATATATATATATATATATATGTGTATATGTGTGTGTGCGCGCGCGTACTCACCTAGTTCTCACCTATTTCTCACCTAGTTGTGGTTGCAGGGGTCGAGTCATAGCTCCTGGCTCCGCCTCTTCACTTGTCGCTACTGGGTCACTCTTCATGCTCCATGAGCTTTATCATACCTCTTCTTAAAGTTATGTATGGATCCTGCCTCCACTACATCACTTACCAGACTATTCCATTTCCTGACAACTCTGTAACTGAAGAAATACTTCCTAACGTCCCTGTGATTCATCTGAGTCTTCAACTTCCGACAGTGACCGCTTGTCGCAGTGTCCCATCTCTGGAACATACTGTCTCTGTCCACCTTGTTGATTCCTCTCAGTATTTTATATGTCGTTATCATATATCCCCTATCTCTCCTGTTCCCCAGTGTCGTCGGTTTATTTCCCGTAACCTCTCCTCGTAGGGCATGGCCCTTTGCTCTGGGACTAGTCTTGTTGCAAACCTTTGTACTTTCTCTAGTTTCCTTATGTGCTTGGCTAGGTGTGGGTTCCAAACTGGTGCCGCATACTCCAATATGGGCCTAACGTACGCAGTGTGCAGGGTCTGGAATGATTCCTTATTAAGATGTCGGAATGCTCTTCTGAGGTTTGCTAGGCGCCCATATGCTGCAGCAGATATTTAGTTGATGTGCGCCTCAGAAGATGTGCTTGGTGTTATACTCACCCCAAGATCCTTTTCATTGAGTGAGGTTTGTAGTATCTGGCCCCCCTAGACCATACTCCGTCTGCGGTCTTCTTTGCACTTCCCAATCTTCATGGCTTTGCACTGAGTGCTGGACCAGGCCTGCAGCCTGTGTGTTTGTGTGTACTCACCTATTTGTATTAACCTATTTGTGATTGCAGGGGGTCGAGACTCAGCTCCTGGCCCCGCCTCTTCACTGATCGCTACTAGGTCCTCCCTCTCCCCAAATAGGTAAGTACACACACACACACACACACACACACACACACACACACACACACACACACACACACACACAGGCTGCAGGCCTGGTTCAGCACTCAGTGCAAAGTCATAAAGATTGGGGAAGGGGAAAGAAGACCGCAGATAGAGTATAGTCTAGGGGCGGGGGTGAGTATAACACCGGACACATCTCCTGAGGCGCACATCAACCAAATATCTGTTGCAGCATACGGGCGCCTAGCAAACATAAAAACAGCATTCCGACATCTCAATAAGGAGTCGTTCATGACCCTGTTCACTGTGTGTGTGTGTGTGTGTACTCACCTAGTTGTACTCACCTAGTTGAGGTTGCGGGGGTCGAGTCCGAGCTCCTGGCCCCGCCTCTTCACTGATCGCTACTAGGTCACTCTCCCTGAGCCGTGAGCTTTATCATACCTCTGCTTAAAGCTATGTATGGAGCCTGCCTCCACTACATCGCTTCCCAAACTATTCCACTTACTGACTACTCTGTGGCTGAAGAAATACTTCCTAACATCCCTGTGATTCATCTGTGTCTTCAGCTTCCAACTGTGTCCCCTTGTTACTGTGTCTAATCTCTGGAACATCCTGTCTTTGTCCACCTTGTCAATTCCTCTCAGTATTTTGTATGTCGTTATCATGTCCCCCCTATCTCTCCTGTCCTCCAGTGTCGTCAGGTTGATTTCCCTTAACCTCTCCTCGTAGGACATACCTCTTAGCTCTGGGACTAGTCTTGTTGCAAACCTTTGCACTTTCTCTAGTTTCTTCACGTGCTTGGCTAGGTGTGGGTTCCAAACTGGTGCCGCATACTCCAATATGGGCCTAACGTACACGGTGTACAGGGTCGTGAATGATTCCTTATTAAGATGTCGGAATGCTGTTCTGAGGTTTGCTAGGCGCCCATATGCTGCAGCAGTTATTTGGTTGATGTGCGCTTCAGGAGATGTGCCTGGTGTTATACTCACCCCAAGATCTTTTTCCTTGAGTGAGGTTTGTAGTCTCTGACCCCCTAGACTGTACTCCGTCTGCGGCCTTCTTTGCCCTTCCCCAGTCTTCATGACTTTGCACTTGGTGGGATTGAACTCCAGGAGCCAATTGCTGGACCAGGTCTACAGCCTGTCCAGATCCCTTTGTAGTTCTGCCTGGTCTTCGATCGAGTGAATTCTTCTCATCAACTTCACGTCATCTGCAAACAGGGACACCTCAGAGTCTATTCCTTCCGTCATGTCGTTCACAAATACCAGAAACAGCACTGGTCCTAGGACTGACCCCTGTGGGACCCCGCTGGTCACAGGTGCCCACTCTGACACCTCGCCACGTACCATGACTCGCTGCTGTCTTCCTGACAAGTATTCCCTGATCCATTGTAGTGCCTTCCCTGTTATCCCTGCTTGGTCCTCCAGTTTTTGCACCAATCTCTTGTGTGGAACTGTGTCAAACGCCTTCTTGCAGTCCAAGAAAATGCAATCCACCCACCCCTCTCTCTCTTGTCTTACTGCTGTCACCATGTCATAGAACTCCAGTAGGTTTGTGACACAGGATTTCCCGTCCCTGAAACTATGTTGGCTGCTGTTGATGAGATCATTCCTTTCTAGGTGTTCCACCACTCTTCTCCTGATAATCTTCTCCATGATTTTGCATACTATACATGTCAGTGACACTGGTCTGTAGTTTAATGCTTCATGTCTGTCTCATTTTTTAAAGATTGGGACTACATTTGCTGTCTTCCATGCCTCAGGCATGTGTGTGTGTGTGTGTGTGTGTGTGTGTGTGTGTGTGTGTGTGTGTGTGTGTGTGTGTGTGTGTGTGTGTGTGCGTGTGTGTGTGTGTGTGTACGAAGGTGTATTTCTCTCATTGTATATAAACTGAAAGTTTACTCTAATCTCTATTTAAGGAATTAAAGTACTCTTTTTCTTCTCGAGAATTTGCTCCCTTATTTATTTCCTCAAGAGACGAGAAGATATTCACTAGCCGTCGCTTTTGCCTCGATGTTTAATTTTGGTATTCTTAAAAAGCAACATAATTGCTTGCTTACTTGTATTTATAGATCTTTACCCCTGTCTTCCTGAGCCACTCCTGGGTGGGTAGGAAGGCCGCAGAAGTCATGCGGGTAAAGGGAGTTTAATCCTGTGGGCGGCCATACCCATCCATGGGGGCTGGGACTGCTACCCTGGGATAATAAGCTTCCCATTCCACCATAAAATTAATCAGTTGAGGAAAAACATAATAGTAAGGCTAGGGAGATACTGTCTAAGGTTAGGGAGATACTGGGTAAGGTTAGGGAGATACTGGTTAAGGTTAGGGAGATACTGGTTAAGGTTAGGGAGATACTGGCTAAGGTTAGGGAGATGCTGGCTAAGGTTATGGAGATACTGGCTAAGGTTAGGGAGATACTGGGCAAGGTTAGAGAGATACTGGCTAAGGTTAGGGAGATACTGGCTAAGGTTAGGGAGATACTGGGTAAAGTTAGGGAGATACTGGGTAAAATTAGGGAGATACTGGGTAAAGTTAGGGAGATACCATATTCTTCCTTAACAGCACCTCCGTCCAGATCTCGGGTTGAGGGGAATATGGTGCTTCTTATTTCCCCTCACTTCGCAGTAATCTAGAATAATAAAAAGTCACAATACCATAAGAGGAACAATACACAAGTAACCTGTATACAGGAGAATGAGACTTACGACGACGTTTCAATCCGACTTAGACCGTCATAAGTTACATTCTCTTATGCGCGGGTTATTGTGTATTCGTGGTAATCTATTATTGCATATTTCTTTTATCTTGGATTTCTAAGGAGTAACTCACCCGAGTACAGTTTTTATCCCTTAATTGCTAGTTCACTATTTTGTTTTCGTTTTGTATACCACCATTAAAGTAAACCACTGTGCTATGTTATCATTGTTTACAAGAAGCAATTTGCAAAAGGTATTCAAAGTTTCCCTGATTATCTGCCACTGTACACTACTTTCTTGTGTTTTCCTCAATGAAACACTGATATTCACTTTAGCTGTGGGTGCACAAGGAAGGGTTTTAATTGTACATATAAACTGTTACCCTTCTATAACCCTACCTCAATCCTATCTAAAAAAATAATACCTTCTCACAATATGCCACAAACAAGAGTCGACACCCAGTTACCAATTAATTATTAGATAAACAGAGACAAAGAGTGAAAGGAGACTTTCCAGACGCCCTTTCCATTCCAGTTACTGAACCTGGGTCCTTTTTCGTTGTGAACCGATTACTGGAGGAGATGCATTAGGTGTGTGGAGTGAACATCATGGGAAGATGGAAGACTTATATAATTATATAGCGCTCCTGTAATTAAGAAAACTGAAGCAATTATCTAAGGGCTAACACGACGTGATAATTGTGATAACTGTCTAGTGGCCGAGAGGACGGCAAAATTATCTAAGGGGCGCCAGGGGCGTGACAATTAAGAAGGTACTGTCATGAAGTGATAGATGAACCGTGATTCTTCACATGTGGTCAAACGACGAGGATATTTTTAGTCTGAAATGGCCGGAGACCACAGACTGGATGGTTTAATAAGCTTAAAACCTGTCAAATATACGAGGGTCATTAAGGTTGCATGTTGTCTCTACAGCAGTCATGGATACTTTATTCCCTAAAACTGAGACCAAAGTAAACTAAAAGTTTATATACAGAGACATACACCTCTGAAGATCATGTCACAACTCCGTTGCTGGAACAAATAAAAAATATATTTTCTTTTTACACATCGATTTTACAGGCTAAGAGCTGTCATCCTACCTCAGCTCATTTCAAAGTCCACCCCTATCTGAGGTATACTCGCCACCCTCCAGAATGCCACCCGCAACAGTCGACTAACACCCAGATACCTACTTACTGCTAGGTGAACAGGGGCAGCAGGTGTCATGAAACATGTTCAATGTTTTCACCCGTGCCAGGGATCGAACCACGGGAAACTTCAGATGACGTCCCTCAAGAAAATGGATGTATATCCCTCTCGGTGTATATATCCTCGTTGACCAGAAACAGTATGGCTAGGTCAGAGGAAACAAGAGACAAAAAAATATTGGATACAATTATGTAATTAAGAATAGGTGCAAAGGAAATGAAAGGGGGGCGAGCGCAAACAGGTACATGAAAAAAAGAGGAAGGGGGAGAAGCCATTAGGTAATGGAGTGGTGTAGGGTTTTACTGGGGTGGTCAGAAAATGGAGGAAATACGGTAGGCAAAGACTAAAACATGCATTTTGAGATTTTTAAAGGCTGAAGGCTCACTGGGTATTGGATATTGAAGGGAAGAGAGGATGAGGAGAGGCGCTAAGGATGGAAGGACATCCAGGGCAATGTGGAAACAATCAGGCACTGGACTCAATCAGGTATAGGAGGAACTATCTTAAGAATGTAAGGACATTCATGGAGTGGAAGAACAGATGATGGAGGAACAGCATGGGAAACAGAGTATGAACAATTATCTGTGAAAAGAGAAACAATCTGGAGAAGAACAATCAGGGTATGGAGAAACGAACAAGGGATGGAAAAACACCATTAGATGGAGGAAATCTGGGGATGAAGCAAGAATCAGTGTACAGAGGAACAATCAGGGAATGTTAAATGTTGATGAAGATTGGGAAGCTGTGATTTCGTGCGTTGGGCAGGGAAGTATAACATTTTGTAAGACTGGGGAAGAGCCAGTTGTGAGTGTGGGAGAGGTGCATGAGGCAGTGGGCAGAATGAAAGGGGTAAATCAGCTGGGATGGAACAAAGACAGAAATGTTAAAAGCAGGTGGGGATATAGTTTTGGAATGGTTGGTGCATTTAATTAATAACTGTATGGAAAAGGTTTAGGTACCTAGCGATTGGCAGAGAGCATGCATAGATTCTTTGTATATAGGAAAAGGGGTCAAAAGAGAATGCAAAAATTAAAGGGGAATAAGCCTGTTGACTGTACCTGGTAAAGTGCATGGTAGAGTTATTATTGACAGAATTAATAGTAAGACGGAGAGCAGGATTACAGATGAACAAGGATGCTTTAGAAAAGCGTGTAGACCAAGTGTTTACAGTGAAAGTTGAACAGTGTTTAGATAAGGGTAAAGAGGTTTTTGTTGTATTTATGGATTTGGAGAAGGCGTTTGAAATTAAAAGTGAACATAGGAAATAGTAAAGTGATGAGGATAACAAAAAATTTAGGTAATGAAAGGTTGGATATCAGATTGGAGGGAGAGAGTACGGAGCAAGTGAATGTAGTCAGATATCTGGGAGCGGACTTCTCAGTAGATGGCTCCATGAAAAACGAGGTGAATCATAGAATTGATTAGGGGAAACAGGTGAGTGGTGCACTGAGGAGTCTGTGGAGACAACGAATGTTATCTATGGAAGCAAAGAAAAGAATGTATAAGAGTGTAGTTATACCAATGCTTTTATATGGGTGTGAAGCATGGGTGGTGAATGTTGCAACAAGGAAAAGGCTGGGGACAGTGGAGATGTTGTGTCTGAGGGCAATGTGTAGTGTGAATGTAATGCAGAGAATCCGTAAATATATTTAGTTGCATTAGGCTAAATTAAATTGTGCTTGTTATAATAAGGTTAGGTAAGTTTTCTAGGGTTCTTTTGTTACAAAATTATTAACTTTTACATTAACATAATTGAAAAAATATATCTTTAAACATATAAGAGAAAATTTTAAGAAAAGACTTAATTTTAAATGAGTTTTTGCTAATATATATATATATATATATATATATATATATATATATATATATATATATATATATATATATATATATATATATATATATATATATATATATATATATATATATATATATTGAGGAAACGTTTCGCCACACAGTGGCTTCATCAGTACATACAAAGGAGAATCTTTAAGAACAGGAGGAGAATGAGATAATCATTCTCCTCCTGTTCTTCAAGATTCTCCTTTGTATGGACTGATGAAGCCACTGTGTGGCGAAACGTTTCCTCAATAAAGATACCCAAGAGTTGCACATGTGTCTAATTTATCAACGTGTCGGTTCTCTGAACCATTCATCTACAATATATATATATATATATATATATATATATATATATATATATATATATATATATATATATATATATATATATATATATATATATATACAGAATATATGTGTATTTGCGGCGAAGTGCAAGCAGACCAATACGGTCTACATAGTCTTAACTGTTCCAAAACCAAGGGCTGGCATGCAAGACACAATGAGGTCAACGACATCATTAAGAGAACCCTTGCTACAGCTGGATGCCCTGCCGAGAGGGAGCCCCGATCGCTAGCAGCCAACAGTACCCACAACCCAGCAAACCGCCCCGACGGGATCACCATCTATCCTTGGAAGAATGGCAAGCTCTTAGCATGGGACTATACCTGTGTGTCCATACTGGCTGACACCTATATCCATCACAGTGTGGGGCGACAGGGAGGAGCTGCTGACCACAGGGAGGAGTACAAGATCAGCAAGTACAGGGATATAAGCCAACAGTATCAATTTGTCCCAGTGGGATCAGAGACCTTGGGATCATGGGGAAAAAATGCCACACGTTTCCTTAAAGAATTGGGTTCCAGACTCGACACCACCAGGGACCAAGGGCAGCCACTTTCATGTTCCAGCGCCTCAGCGTCGCCATCCAGAGGGGAAATGCTTGCTGCGTACTTGGCTCGCGTCCAGCCTCGGAGGAGCTGGAGGAAATTCATGATCTTTGATACATTGTGCCATTGTATTCATGTTTATGTTTTTTTCTGTAAATGTATTTTGTTTATAAATAAATGTTCACATAGAAAAATAATAATATATATATATATATATATATATATATATATATATATATATATATATATATATATATATATATATATATATATATATATATATATATATATATATTCAACAAGTCGGTCGTCTCCCACCGAGGCAGGGTGACCCAAAAAAGAAAGAAAATCCCCAAAAAGAAAATACTTTCATCATCATTCAACACTTTCACCACACGCACACATTATCACTGCTTTTGCAGAGGTGCTCAGAATACAACAGTTTAGAAGCATATACATATAAAGATACACAACATATCCCTCCAAACTGCCAATATCCCAAACCCCTCCTTTAAAGTGCAGGCATTGTACTTCCCATTTCCAGGACTCAAGTCCGACTATATGAAAATAACCGGTTTCCCTGAATCCCTTCACTAAATATTACCCTGCTCACACTCCAACAGATCGTCAGGTCCCAAGTATCATTCGTTTCCATTCACTCCTATCTAACACGCTCATGCACGCTTGCTGAAAGTCCAAGCCCCTCGCCCACAAAACCTCCTTTACCCCCTCTTTCCAACCCTTTCGAGGACGACCCCTACCCCTCTTTCCTTCCCCTATAGATTTATATGCTTTCCATGTCATTCTACTTTGATCCATTCTCTCTAAATGACCAAACCACCTCAACAACCCCTCTTCTGCCCTCTGACTAATGCTTTTATTAACTCCACACCTTCTCCTAATTTCCACACTCCGAATTTTCTGCATAATATTTACACCACACATTGCCCTTAGACAGGACATCTCCACTGCCTCCAACCGTCTCCTCCCTGCTGCATTTACCACCCAAGCTTCACATCCATATAAGAGTGTTGGTACTACTATACTTTCATACATTCCCTTTTTTGCCTCCATAGATAACGTTTTTTGACTCCACATATACCTCAACGCACCACTCACCTTTTTTCCCTCATCAATTCTATGATTAACCTCATCCTTCATAAATCCATCCGCCGACACGTCAACTCCCAAGTATCTGAAAACATTCACTTCTTCCATACTCCTCCTCCCCAATTTGATATCCAATTTTTCTTTATCTAAATCATTTGATACCCTCATCACCTTACTCTTTTCTATGTTCACTTTCAACTTTCTACCTTTACACACATTCTCAAACTCATCCACTAACCTTTGCAATTTTTCTTTAGAATCTCCCATAAGCACAGTATCATCTGCAAAAAGTAACTGTGTCAATTCCCATTTTAAATTTGATTCCCCATAATTTAATCCCACCCCTCTCCCGAACACCCTAGCATTTACTTCTTTTACAACCCCATCTATAAATATATTAAACAACCATGGTGACATTACACATCCCTGTCTAAGACCTACTTTTACCGGGAAGTATTCTCCCTCTCTTCTACACACCCTAACCTGAGCCTCACTATCCTCATAAAAGCTCTTTACAGCATTTAGTAACTTACCACCTATTCCATATACTTGCAACATCTGCCACATTGCTCCTCTATCCACTCTATCATATGCCTTTTCTAAATCCATAAATGCAATAAAAACTTCCCTACCTTTATCCAAATACTGTTCACATATATGCTTCAATGTAAACACTTGATCTACACATCCCCTACCCACTCTTGAAGCCTCCTTGCTCATCCGCAATTCTACATTCTGTCTTACCTCTAATTCTTTCAATTATAACTCTACCGTATACTTTTCCTGGTATACTCAGTAAACTTATTCCTCTATAATTTTTACAATCTCTTTTGCCCCCTTTCCCTTTATATAAAGGGACTATACATGCTCTCCGCCAATCCCTAGGTACCTTCCCCTCTTTCATACATTTATTAAACAAAAGTACCAACCACTCCAACACTATATCCCCCCCTGCTTTTAACATTTCTGTCATGATCCCATCAGTTCCAGCTGCTTTACCCCCTTTCATTCTACGTAATGCCTCACGTACCTCCACCACACTTACATTCTGCTCTTCTTCACTCCTAAAAGATGGTATACCTCCCTGGCCAGTGCATGAAATTACCGCCTCCCTTTCTTCCTCAACATTTAAAAGTTCCTCAAAATATTCTCGCCATCTACCTAATACCTCCCTCTCCCCATCTACTAACTCCCCTACTCTGTTTTTAATGGACAAATCCATACTTTCCCTAGGCTTTCTTAACTTGTTTAACTCACTCCAAAATTTTTTCTTATTTTCATTAAAATTTCTTGACAGTGCCTCTCCCACTCTTTCATCTGCTCTCCTTTTGCACTCTCTCACCACTCTCTTCACCTTTCTTTTACTCTCCATATACTCTGCTCTTCTTATAACACTTCTGCTTTGTAAAAAACTCTCGTAAGCTACCTTTTTCTCTTTTATCACACCCTTTACTTCATCATTCCACCAATCACTCCTCTTTCCTCCTGCCCCCACCCTCCTATAACCACAAACTTCTGCCCCACATTCTAATACTGCATTTTTAAAACTATTCCAACCCTCTTCAACCCCCCCACTACTCATCTTTGCACTAGCCCACCTTTCTGCCAATAGTCGCTTATATCTCACCCGAACTTCCTCCTCCCTTAATTTATACACTTTCACCTCCCTCTTACTTGTTGTTGCCACCTTCCTCTTTTCCCATCTACCTCTTACTCTAACTGTAGCTACAACTAAATAATGATCTGACATATCAGTTAACATACACCTCACGGTGTATATATATATATATATATATATATATATATATATATATATATATATATATATATATATATATATATATATATATATATATATATATATATATATTCACCAACATATTCCTGGCAAATGTCATCACCTTACCACGACAGTATTCAGAAAACTGAGATCCATGAACTCACAGACGCCAACAACATTAAGTGTACACCATTAAATGTACACCATTAAGTATACGTCATTAAGTGTACATCATTAGGGTCTCTGCCTCTGGCTACCACTGCTCTCTCAAAGTGGCTTCCCACTTACCCTCATCTCCTACTTTTGGCCTCTGAATTTTGCTAGTTTTCTTTGTACTGGTTGTAAATTGTACTAGGTAGGGGTCGTTTCGTGTGGCAGTGTTGTCAGGTGTGGTTTGTGTGTGAGTTTAGTGAACTGTTGTTGGTGAGAGGGTTTTTACCAGTTATCTCTATTCTAGAGAATGTTCTTACCTGTGATCTGTGTTTTAGAAAGTGTTCTTAGCTGCAGTTTGTGTTCTAGACAGCATTCCTAGCTGTGACCTTGTTCTATACAGTGATCTTAGGTATATTTTGTGTTCAAGACAGTGTTTTTATGCGAATTGTGTTCAGTACAGTGTTTTATATGTTATATGTGTTCTAGACAGTGTTCATAAATGTTATCTTTCATAAACTGTTCTTATTTGTTATTTGTATTCTAGACAGTATTTGACAAGTGTTCTAGACAGTATTCTTAGCTGCAATTTGTTTCCTAGACAGTGTTCTTAGCTGTGTTTTTAGTCGAGGACACAGACCACACCTAAGAACACTAACCACAGCACAGAAAAGTCTTGAACACAAACCACAGCTAAGAACACAGTCCAGAACGCAGACCACAGCTATACTCTTACCCGTGCTCTGTGTTCTAGACAGAGTTCTTAGGCAAGAACACTGTAACACAAATTACAGCTAAGAATACTACTTAGAAGACCGATAAGTATTATGGACCGTGCTCTGGACAGTTATTAACTAATTTAACACTTAGTTATTTTTAAATCGGGAATTTTTGACTGTTTTTCCCGAAAAAATTCGAAATGAGGTTCAATTTTTATTAATTCGCCGTGAGGTGATTATAGTATTTACCTCATTAATGAGAGGAATTATGCATGTGAACGTTTTATGATTGTGTATGTTAATGTTGCATATTGTGTATGTTAATGTTGCATATTGTGTATGTTAATGTTGCATATTGTATATGTTAATATTGCATGACTGTGTTTATGTTGTATGATTGTGTATGTTAATGTTGCATGACTGTGTGTTAATGTTGTATGAGTGTATATAGTAATGTTGTATGATTGTGTATATTAATGTTGCATATTGTATATGTTAATATTGCATGACTGTGTTTATGTTGTATGATTGTGTATGTTAATGTTGCATGACTGTGTGTTAATGTTGTATGAGTGTATATAGTAATGTTGTATGATTGTGTATGTTAATGGTGCATGACAGAATATGTTAATGTTGCATGATTGTGTATGTTAACGTTGTATGACTGTGTACGTTAATGGTATAT
>NC_091310.1:28406340-28478840 GCF_038502225.1 Cherax quadricarinatus | reverse complement strand
TTGCTGAAGAGCCTCGCAAGAGGCTCACACATTGGCTTTCCTCCTTATTGTAGTATCTGTAGAGATTCGTAGCGAGGCTTCATTGTTTGGTTGAGTGAGGGTGTCGCCTGTGTGTGGAGGGTTGTATATGTGTGTGTGTGTGGGCGAGCGCCTGTTTGAGAGCAGGAGAGGGAGCATTAGGGGAGGGGAGGGGAGAGGAGAGGGAAGGTCAGGTGATTGCAGGAGAGGAGGGGACAGAAGAGGGGAAGGCGAGAGGGGAAAAGGTTATTATTATTATTATTATTATTATTATTATTGTTACTACTACTACTACTTCTACATTTGTGGGAGCTCTAAACCCGTAGGGGTACTATAGCTCCAGGGAGGAAAAGGAGAAGAGGAGACAGGAGAGGCGGGCAAGAACTTTCAGCTGTCGTATGACTAAAAAAAGAAAAAATCTCGAATGAGTTGAAATAGAAATGCATCAGTTGGCGTCCAGACCAACACTGACATTAACTGACCTGGGTGATATGAAGAAAGGGCGCGTAAATATTTAACGAGTCTTAATAAACGTGTTACAAAACGCAGGTCTTACTCGTGTTAGCACAGCACTTATTTTAGTTTAATATGTTTATTCAACACCTCATACCCGTGGTGTGGGTGGTAGTCAAAAGATTACATAGGCACGTAATGAGTCCGGGGACTGGAATGAGTCCGGGGACTGGACTTTAAAACTATGATAGCTGAACAAGTTACAGTGGTAATGAACTATTTATATGTTTATATCCGGTCACTATCGTTGTGAGTTATTTATGCAGACATAAATTAGGTCACACACGCAAAAAAATAAGTGGTAACGAGTTATTTACAGTGAGCAAAGTCAGGGTATTTTTCCAGAATGGTTTGTAATATGCCATGGTGGATAAAATGCTTTGACATTTCTTAAACATTTTTGAGTGAGTTGTCTCTGAATTCGTTAATTTTATCACATTTCGGTGCATAATGACGCAGGATGTGATAATTGTCCATCTGGCAAACTTTACATTTCGTTTGGTCTACATCTGGTGGTGGTGATTTAATCTGCCAAAGATACTTGTAACCCAGCCGGAGCCGGGCAGTAGTGACATCCAAGAGTCTGCTTATTTTGTTGGATGCACCATAACGCAGTAGAGGGCGTTGAGGTCATCTCTGGTAAAAGTGTTCAATCTTCAAGGATGCGCTCTAGATGCTACACATTTGAAATGAATAGCTCTAGATGCTGCATATCTTCTAGATTTAGAACATGTGTGCGATGCGCATCGCCAAGGATTCACAAAACACACTACGTATTTTCAAGCATACGCGTTGGATACTGAGTATCCAAATGAATACGCACCACATACTGTACCATCTAAGATACGCACTACATATTACGTATCTTCCAAAAGAAGTACCACATACTGTGTATGTGATGCATAAAAAGCGCACAAAAATCGTGCTGTGTTTTTGCCCTGGGAGCACACACAACTTTGCTGAGAGGAACTGGCAGACAAGCAGGAGGGAGACCAAGCGTGGGCGTGTCTGGAGGTATTACCAAGGAATATCCCATCCACCCCAGGGAAGCTGCCGCCACACCTTCCTCACACATGCTAGACGGTACAAGTTACTGGGATAATATTGACACTACACCGTCCTCACACACACTAGAGTCTAGTGACTAGACTGTGGGAGTTACTGGGATAATGTATTAGCTACTGGGTTAAGCCCTGATACTATCCCTTCCACTCATAACCTTAATCTCACCAACCTACTCTTCCACTCTCCCACTACCCCGCTCTCCCCACAAGGGTTTTACCTATACTCACTTGATCTTGATCTTGGGATAATGTTGCCACCATACCGGCCTCACACATACTAGAACTAGATGGTAGGGATAATTTGGTTAATGTTCATGCAAGAGAGCCAAGTATGTTTCTAGTCAGAGACTGTCTTTATTAAAGGAAAAGTTAATGACACTAATAAGAATAAATAAAAGTGATGTCAATGAGTGGCTTAAAATATTTAACCAAGAAACAAGGACAAAAGTATTATTTAAGACTACTGAGCTGAACATTTCTCCAGGCTGACGGACAGACAAGCTTAAGACTACTTCTCAAAGGCTGAGGGACTGATCATCTATTTAATTCTCCATTGCTTCTGTTTTCTCCAAATTTAGGTACTTCTGTATTTGACTGAAGAAGCCAACTGCATTAGTTAAACGTTTCAGAAATAATGATATCTAACTGTTGTACATGTCTTACTCGTCAACAAATATAAGAGTGAGAGGGATTCGTTATGATAAGGACCTGCCAGTAGGACTGCTGCTGTGCTCCTCTCACTGATCAGTAGGTTAGTTACTTTCACTGATCAGTGGGTTAGTTCCTCTCACTGATCAATGTTTTTTCACGCTTGTGTTTGGTCTATTACACTAATGAAATGGAAGGGTGAGTGATGAGAACAGAGAGGGTGAGAGAGAGAAGGGAGGAGGAAAGGGAGATGTGAAGGAATGAGAATGGGAAGGATGAGTAATGGAAGAGGAGGGAGACTGAACCCTGGAGTGGGCGTCGAGGAAGAGAGAGAAGTGAAGAATTAAGGTAAAGGAGAAGGTAGAGAAGAATGGAGAAAGGAAGAATGAAAGGAAAGGGAGGAAGGGAGAGAGAATGGGTATGAAGAAAGGGGTGATGAGTGCAGCGTGGGAAATTCAACAACAGTCTCATCTGGACTCAATGGTCTCTTCCAATTTAAATATTTCAAATTCATATATATTCCTTTGGAACAGAAAGTGGCTAGAAATTATGGAGTAAGAGATGAAGAGAGGGACCGAGAATGGGATGGAAGACAAGGAAGAAAGAAGATATGGGGAGATGGAAGAAAGAAATAAAATATGTAAATGAGACATGTACAACATTAAGACTCATGACGATACGTTTCGCCCACGAGGTGTTTATTAATCCAGTACAGAGACAATACAAAGTAAAACATATGAGAACAAAGGCAGGTGTTGGTGTTATGTACATCAGCCTTGACTGGTGTTATTTAATAGCGGTAGACTGACAGTCCAACATCAGTTTTGCTAATATGTTGCTGTTAAAGCTACCTGTGTTTCGTATATTTATACAGTAAGTAACATTCACCTAAAGTTTGAAGCACCGAGACTTCTGCAAATCCTCCTCTTTCTTAATTATTACCTTGGCATCGTTACTTATTATAAGTTGGTCATGACATTGCTTAATAAATTGTTCGCTCTTGTCTGGTTGTGGTCATTTGAAGCTCAGGCCTTTTGAAGTCTTCGAAGAAGACACACACACACAGCCCTTGACCAAGTCTTCCGGTGGATCAGAGCCTGCTCAACCAGGCTGTTATTACTGGTCGCATGCAATCCAACGAACGAAGCAGTCCGGTTGATCGGGTAATTATTTTACGTATCTGTCTACTGGGTCTACTGGAAATTCCATCGATAACTGGTAACTAAAACATACAATATATATATATATATATATATATATATATATATATATATATATATATATATATATATATATATATATATATATATATATATATATATATGTATATATATATATATATATATATATATATATATATATATATATATATATATATATATATATATATATATATATATATATATATATTCAATACACTTTCCGTCGTATTTTATTAGTGGCCGCAATGGGCCTACTTGCTTTTCGTACTAACAAAACCAGGCAACACAGTTCCTAGCATTAATTCATCCTTGTTTCCCAAGCCTGGAGTTGAAGTTAATATAGCGTGTGGCGCGTCCTGGAGTTGAGTGTACAAGCGTAGTGCCGACAGTTGTGGGTAAAAAACATAATGCGCACAATAAGCTTGTTATATATATTGTGTCTGTACCGGAGCTTATAGTTACCATCAAACTGCCATTAAGGATATGACAAGAAAGAAACTCATTAGACAAATTGAAACTAATGTTGGGGTATATGTGGTTCTTTGAGGGGGAAGCCACGGAGTATATGTGGGGAGGATATTAAGGCAGCTAGACACTCCCATTAAAGAGCATTAATTAATTCCAGAACGAACAGTTTAAATACATCCTGTCTTGGTATAAAAAGTCACGTGAGCAAACACAAGGACATAGAAAACTTATCGGTCCTTGATCATGGTCCCAGGACCCAAATGTTATCTAATAATTACGTCCTAGTGTTTGCCCACAAATTTTTTTTTATATCACGTGTCGGTAACAATTAGTAACGTTTATATATATATATATATATATATATATATATATATATATATATATATATATATATATATATATATATATATATATATTATATATTATATATATATATATATATATATATATATATATATATATATATATATATATATATATATATATATATATATATATATATATATATATACTAAAGAATCACATCCATCTAAGGACGTGGAGCGTTGCACGATGATCACTTAGAGAAAGAGGAGTTACAGTAGCATTGATGTGAAATCTGCAGTAATTATTTCATCAAAATCAGTTCTAAAAAAAAATAGAGGCTGATAGTTTCAACATCTGCAACGTATTAGCAAAACTGATCTTAGACTGTCTGTACACTGCCATCAGAAGACACCTGTCAGATTTACTTACGGGACAGTAGAACTGGCTGGTCTACTGTCCCGTAAATCTGAAACAAATTTATGTAAACAAGACACATAATTCGGGTGTAAATTGATAAAGTTCCTGGTGGAGAAAACGTTTTCACATCATAACATAACCCGCATTGTGCCTCTCATTTACATACTGTCATCATACCCGACCGTCGTATTACTACGTTACATGAGAAAGTGAAGAACAGAGGCAACATTAAAGGTTTTTATTCACAGAAGGTATTCAATATGTCCACCATTGTTACCGATTCACGAATTCAGAGGAAACATCCAGTCAACAACACGGTCCGTGTGTGGTATGAACGTAGGTTAGGTTAGGTAAGCATCGTCAGGAAACAAAACAAGTGTTTCCTGACGCGGGTCTTAGTCAGATGATGACCCGCTGCTGGAGCTTTTGGTCATCTGACCGATAATAATATTAATTGCACTTAGTGGTGCCAGGCTCAAGCGACACCCCGTATGTTTTGTCTTACTACTGGGTTCATTATAACCCCTGGTGGGCGATACTATCCTACAAGGCCATTCTTTCGTTGTATATTTAATACCAATTTTGATACCAGAGGGAAAAAAAATTCGAGGAAAGGGGAGTAACGAAAGGGATGGAGGGAGTAGAGGAAGGAGTAAGAGAGGGAGGGATGGTGGGAGGAAGAGAGGGAGAAAGGGAAAGGAGGGAGGAAGAAAGGGTAAAAAAGAGAGAGGGAGGGAGGAAGGGAGGGAAGTAGGAAGGAAAGCAAGGAATGAAAGGGAGAGAAAATGCAGGATAGGTAGAGGTTAGTAAAAGAGTGAAAAAGGAAAGTACAGAAAATGGTGAGGGAAGTAGAAAGTAAGGAAGGTGAAAAAGGGAAGGAGGGAGGTAGGAAGGGAAGGAGGTAGGAAGGAAGGGAAGGAGGGAGGAAGGAAAGGAGAGAGGTAGGTAGGAAGAGAAGGAGGTAGGATGGTAGGGAGGGAGGGAGGGAGGGAGTCAGGGAGGGATTTAGGGATGGAAGTAGGGAGGTAGCAAGGGAGGGAGGAAGGGAGGGTGGCATGATGTGTAGTGAGTGCGACAGATTATTTATAAGGTTGCTATAGCGACCAGGGATCCCAGGAATGGCTTATCAAAAACTCTCATATATCTCCTGGCACCGCTTTCTCTTCTCACAATCATATATTGTCGTATACACTGCAGGAATACGATATATATATATATATATATATATATATATATATATATATATATATATATATATATATATATATATATATATATATATATGTCCCGTGGGTTCCGAAACGTAGATTGGGTAATAACACTCACGTAGGTCGTAAGTACGTATATTCGACGGACTGTATGGGAAGCGCCAAGCCTGACCTGCGTCTCTCCTGTCTATCCTTCCACTGACTCACGAATGATGCCTGGGTGAGCAGCGTTCAAAACATTCTAGGGTCAGTGGTAACTTAGTGAATAACAAGTGATTCACTCAGACGGTTGGTAGTGAGTCATTACTACTGACACTGGTAACTGGTTACTGGTAGCTGACATTACTGAGTAACTGATACTACTGAGAGCTCGACGACGCTAACGTATGGCGTCCCGACATGCAGTTAATACAAACTAGAGATGACATGCTTACGGCTTGGGCTGATTCTATACAGTGAAAAAGTACACAACAATTGAACATTATATCATACATAAGGAGATTGGGATGGAAACTAATGTAATGGAACTTATTGTAATGCATTATAAGGTACCATATATCGTAAGGCATAGAATGATGCTCAATATCGGGATTATACAATAAAAGTGATAAAAAAAGCTTGATCGATAGATCTGTATTCATGTGATCTATGGATTCTGAGAAAGGAATATATACAAAGTAAGAAGTGTTTAACAGAAAAGGCAGACTTGGTGCACTCAAATCTAGACTGTTAAATCTCAGAATTATATATATATATATATATATATATATATATATATATATATATATATATATATATATATATATATATATATATATATATATATATATATATATATATATATCGTGCCGAATAGGTAAAACTGGTCAATTAGCAAGAATTCATTTAAAATTAAGTCCTTTCTAAAATTTTCTCTTATACGTTTAAAGATATATTTTTCATAAATGTTAAAGTAAAATTTAATAATATTGTACCAAAAGAACCTTAGAAAACTTACCTAACCTTACTATAACAAACGCAATTTAATTTAGCCTAATCCAACTAAAATTACTAAATATATTTAAGATAAGTATGCAGTAATTTAATAATAAATAAACACAATGAAACATATTTTTTTACTTAATACATTAATTTTCGTTCGCCTTATTCGGCAAGAAAAGCGCTTCTATCTAAGCCAGAATCGCAAGTTTTACCTATTCAGCACGACACACACACACACACACACACACACACACACACACACACACACACACACACACACACACACACACTCACACACACACACACACACACACACACACACACACACACACACACACACACACACACACACACACAAACAAACACACACACACACACACACACACACACACACACACACACACACACACACACACACACACATACACACACACACACACACACACACACACACACACACACACACACACACACACACACACATATATATATATATATATATATATATATATATATATATATATACATATATATATATATTGTTATTGATCAATACCACTCGTTCGTGGTCACAATAATATAAAATACTGCTCGTTGTACTAGTACACCAAACAGGGACTAGAATGAAATTAGCCTAGAGTCATCCACACCATCGTGTGTCCTTGGGTAGCGAGTACAACATGCAGTTAGTTCCGCTGGATGCGTTACTCTTAAGGATCGTATGGTCCAGTGGACTAGGGCGTCATGTGTTTTCGTCCTCCATGAGGTAGGACAAAGCTGCATGGGTTCGAGTTCTTGGCTAGTGCATTGTTGTTATTCATCAATACCATTCGTTCGTGGTCACAATAATATATATATATATATATATATATATATATATATATATATATATATATATATATATATATATATATATATATATATATATATGTATATATATATATATATATATATATATATATATATATATATATATATATATATATATATATATATATATATATATATATATATATATATATATATATATATATATATATATGCAATAAGATCACAGTAAACAGGTGATTTCAGAATATGCAAAACAACCACTCTGAAAGAATAGAGAAATTCCAAGCGCTTTCGTGACTACTCACATTATCAAGGAATTATTCTTTCAGAGTGGTTGTTTTGCATATATATATATATATATATATATATATATATATATATATATATATATATATATATATATATATATATATATATATATATATATATATATATATCGTGCCGAATATGTAAAACTGGTCAATTAGCAAGAACTCATTTAAAATTAAGTCCTTTCAAAAATTTTCTCGTATACGTTTAAAGATATATTTTTTTCATTAATGTTGATGTAAAAATTTATAATTTTGCACCAAAAGAAACTTAGAAAACTTACCTAACCTTATTATAACAAGCGCAATTTATTTTAGCCTAACCCAACTAATTATATTTTAGATTTGTTTACAATAATTTAATACCAAACAGGCACAGTGAAATATATTTTTTTCGTTAGGTTCAGAATGATTTTGGCGAAATTATTGCATACACAAATTTTCACTTGTCCTATATGGCAAGATGAGCGTTGCTATTTAAGCCAAGATCGCAAGTTCTGCCTATTCGGCACGACATATATATATATATATATATATATATATATATATATATATATATATATATATATATATATATATATATATATATATATATATATATATATATATATATATATATATATTATTTTTGCTTTCTTGGCAAAATTAATATTATATTCATAAGGCAACGTAGAACTAATATAAGCCACAGCATCTGAGCAATGAAGGTTTGATCTAAGAAACAGAAATAACTCTTAAAAAAAATCTTCTATTATATTTGGCAAAATAATCTCTGTCTAAGAAGCTAAATAAGAAGTTTGAGGTATTTCATACATATTTAACTAAATATCTAAGAATAGTCGAAGGGAGGATAAGAGAGACTGGGAGAGGAAGAGTGTTAAGGAATGAGGAGGATGTGAAAAGTGAAGAGATAGAGAAGGAGGTGAGTACGGGAGAAAACTGTCATTAGAACCAGGAATTTGATGGCAAATTTGTCCCCATAAAACTTAAGAGACACCGGCCATAGCGGAAGTATAAACTCGAGCAACGTCTTAAAAAATCATGCAAATATGATGAAGCATCTTGAAGACGAGAATGATGAAGAGGCGTAATGTTGCATACTCCCCGTGGTGGCTCCCAAGTTTGTGGTGAAGTGTGCAACACCCTGAGTCTACACTGATGGCACGAAGGACGGAGGAGCAGGACTGTGGAAGCTGAGATCTAGACACTGAGCTGAGGAGGCTGGGCAGTGAGCAGAGAATTGGAAGCAGACCCCATAAATGTAGTCATTTGTTCTCGAAAACACAGCGCCTCAGACTGTTAAGACGCAGGACTCAGGAACTGGAGCCTAATTAACTCCAGCAAATACAAATACGTGAAGAAACACACACACACACACACACACACACACACACACACACACACACACACACACACACACACACACACACACACACACACACACACACACACACACACAGAAATCCCAGTCCCCTTACACGCTTCCTGGAAACCTGTATGTCTCACTTATGGTAGGTCTCTGCCCATGACAGCCGCATTATCATCTGCTCTCTCCTTCCCCCCATCCCTTTCTTTTAAATTCAAAATCATATAAAGGTTTCAGAAATTTTCATGTTTTTACTTTTTCCTTTCATTCTCCTGACTGCTTCATGCGTGGGTCTCTTATTTACATCCACCTGTTGTTCCGACCTTAATACTTGTGTTGCGGAGGATATTGAAAACGGATGAGTGTGGGTGGGTTGAGGGCGAATGTGCTAGATGGTGGATGTTGTATGAAGGATGTGTTGGTTGAGGGGAGGGATGCATAGGGGATGTGTTGGATGGTGGATGTTTTGGATGAGGGGAAGGGTTATATGGGGGATGTGTTGGATGGTGGATGGATACGTTTCAGTGTCAAACGTCAGGCACACTTGACAGGCCTCTCACCTGCTTGCCACTTCAGGCCACAACCACCTTAGCGCCAAATTTTAGTGAAGGCCATTGGCCCTCTAGAGTTACTACTACTATGGGGCCACCACCACTAGTGGAATTAACGCTAGAGCTACACAAATTCTGGACAGCATTTTTAAAAACCTTTCATACACTTTGTTTTTGCTGCAGTAATCTTCGTGGCAGTTACATAGCAGGAATACCTTCAGTGTGTGGCTAACCGTATCTGTTTAATTTATAGTATGGGAACACTCGCAGTGTGCAGCTACCCTGCTCGGAGTTATACAGTGAGTCTTTTGGCTTTTCTATACTATATGAGAGTTACCTGATTGTGACATAAGCTGAATACTGTTAATCTATTCTACATATGTTACACGGACCACCCGTACTGAGTGGATACCTTCTCTATACGAGCTATACAGTGGGAACAAAAGTTAGGCTTCCCTCCCCCCCCCTTTGTGACATTCCATCACTTTATTGTTTTGGCACACGGTAGGATTCTGCGACACAGTGCTGGTGCTGGGTGCTGGGGTCCCCTAGAACATCAGTTCTAGGAATCAGTCCTCCATCCTTCCAGCCAACCAGACGCAGGTTACGTCTGGGCCATTCTGGACCAGAGCCAACCTGTGACCTCTTCCAGCGTCTGAGTCTTCATACCACCTTCCTTGCCGCTAGCCAGAGCCAGTCCTACGTAGATCCGACAGATACAGAGCAGCGAACTTCTTCTCACGAGAAATTTGCCTTGCAGATCTCCTCCAGGACTTCGATATTACCTGGAAGAGCAACTCTACATTTGCCTCTGGCGTTGACAAAGTTTTGCCTTCATAAACTCAGATTTTTGAATAGTCCTACCGAGACTCGTCGTCTGATTTCATATTCATTTTCCAGTTGAGCTACGTATTTTACTTTCCATCATTTGAGGAATATTGCTCATAACTCTTTCTAACAATTATGTGAACGGTTATTCACACCCACTCAGGCTGGTGTGAATGACCCAGCTGTCTGACGTCAGAGATTGTATGTTATACAATAAAATAAGTCACCCATGTTACACGTGAGAGAGAGAGAGAGAGAGAGAGAGAGAGAGAGAGAGAGAGAGAGAGAGAGACAGACAGACAGACAGACAGACAGAGAGGGAGACAGAGACAGAAACACGGAAAGACAGACACAGAGAGACAGAGACAGTGTGCGTGTGCGTTCCTGTACGCATTTGTGAATGTGTATTGCCTACAGTTAAATGGAACAAATAGTGTTTTATGTCATTTCATTATTTTCCTGTAGACATAATTGATGGATATTGATTTCACTGATTCACCACATACTGTCATCCAACCATTTATCACCTGCGAATGACTTCCAGGATCATCTCCCCGGGACTCTGGCCTGGTCAGTCAGGCTGTTGGCACTCGCGGAACGCAGTTCGACAAGTCAAATTGCCTCTTGTAGAATGAAATAGATATTAGTTTATAGATAAATAGTTCTATTATTCATCCCATGCATTTTCCGTAAGCGATAGATCTTTTTTTCAACCCCCATCCTCCTCTCACCGAGGAAGGGTGACCGGAAAAAGAAAAAAGCACTTTCACCGTCATTCACTCATTCTTGCGAAAGACGTGGTAGTCCAGGAGCGTGTATTCTCCAGTCCCTGCTCCAGTCAAGGGACTGGAGAATACAACACGAGATGACACAGGACTTTAATCGCACAGCAATTGGGTAAATTAGCAGAAACATTCTTGGCTCCAAGTCCTTCCTGCCGGTGGTGTCCCTCGCGTCTCCGGTTCCACTCAGACCGTCCTCCACAACCTTGGTCTCCTATAGGTGTGTCGCCTGACGTTCCCTCTCCTCCTTGATGGGAAGGGATTTGATCAGTCACACTGCCATGGCATCCTGTCAAGGCACTGTGACAGGGGTCGTCATCATGGATTGGCACCAGCCAATACTACCACCAACTGAGTTTGTATAAGGCGGTTACAATAATAAATCCGCCATGTTGTAGTTCCCCGTTTTCTTTTCGCTTAAAATTTTATAATATTTTGTATTGCGCTCACAACGCGAGTATAAGGACGTGAAAGCCGTGATGTCCACAGTAGTAAAACAGCTTTCATAGGGACAACATTTCCATCTGTCATGGCTTCATAAAGATTATAGCAGGTCGAAATAAAAGAATCTTTTATTAGCATAACAAAATATAATTTTCTTTAACCAGGCTGTGGTAGATATGTGAGTAAGTGGGCCACCAGCAGCATTATAAATAACTCATCACGGCACATAAGCTGCATTATAATTATTTTGAATTCGCTCCTGCATAAACAGCTCTTTCCATTTGCTAGCAGATTAATAATTTGTCGATAGTTCATTATTACCGCTGTGACTTTCAAAGCTACAAAAACACTGGGGTCCAGTATTCGTACCCATTATATGCCTCTGTAAGTTAATGACTGTCTCCCACACTGAGGGTTTGAGATGCGTAATAAATATACTAAACTAACCCACTCACTTTAAAGAGATGACTAACAATATATGCAGATTATATTGCAGTTCATTAAGTTCTAAACCCTTGTGGGCCATACACTCCAATGAACAGTGGAGGCTTGATCCTCCGTCGTCTAGTCGTGGCCTTGTCACTGATCAGTCAGGTTTCTCGTGATCGATCAAGTCAATTCGAAAGAAAATGACCTATAAAAAGCAATAGATGCAAACCACTGGGAAAACTGTAAAAAAAAAATATCATTATGTCAGGGATACAATTTTATGTATTTTATTTCGACTCAGGTCAATGTTTGGAGCTGTTCCTGTTCTGCTTGATTATGATTTATTGTATGATTTGGTTCTATACTCCCAGCAGTACACTTCCACACTTAGTACTATGTTCCCCACACTCAGCAGTATAATCCCGTAATTCCTCATCTTCTGTGGGATAAAATAAACTGGCTCACAAATAATCCAGACTTAGAAAACGAAGTTTATAACTACGTTTCGATCCGTTCTGGACCGAAATGTCGTCATAATTTTCGTTCCCTAATTACGGGTTATTTGTGATTTGTTCCAGCCACGACACTGAGACTTTTGATTCCCTTTAAAACCTCTACTGTTACCACTCCATATTTCGATCAGAAAAGAGCAGGAAGGCTTCACATCACCACAGTACGTAGTGAGCACCTGTAACTCGTCCCCCAAGTGTATAAACATTACAAAGGGGTACAATTGTCTCTGGGTACACAGGAGACTGTGTTAAATGAAAGGCTTTACAACAACGCAAACAGAATAAGTCGTGGATAAACAGAATAAGTCGTGGATAAACAGAATAAGTCGTGGATTTGAATATTAGCATTTATCCTCCACCTATATCAAACGTAAACAAGGTATGACTTTCATTTATATATTTATTTTTGCTTATCTGTTATATTTATCACTAGCTTGTTTTGAAAATATTTTGATTTGGCTGGATATAAAGTCGTTTCCCCGATAACTCTATAATCTTTGTTATACTGTGTTAAAGTTTGTGTAACGCCACTTCTTATCTGCTGTCTCGCAACCCGATAACTCTATAATCTTTGTTACACTGTGTTAAAGTTTGTGTAACGCCACTTCTTATCTGCTGTCTCGCAACCCGATAACTCTATAATCTTTGTTACACTGTGTTAAAGTTTGTGTAACGCCACTTCTTATTTGCTGTCTCGCAAGACCGAACGAATTCTGCTTCTTTAAGAAAGTTTAATAAATATTTTCTTCTTTGTCTGGGTATGAAAGCCGCTCAGAGCTGTACTCCTGAGACCTGTCAATATTCTTCCTCGATATTGTGATCAGAACCGCGTGCAATATTTCTGGAGTGGAAGCACCGTCGGCCTAAACACAGGGAACAAGACTTTCTCTGATCTCAAGTGCGCAGTGCTGCACACTTGGGTCTACAAAGAGCCCTTAGTCGTAGTTCTACAGAAGTCTACATATGACTCTATAAAAAGGAGCTCTATACAGAGCTCTACCAGAGTGAAACTTTGTCCTGTTTAAGGCCTGTTATTCAACGTGTGTTGTCATTCACAGTAGTTGGCAGGAAAACATTTTAATTTCTAAAATTTGTTAGATTGTTTTAACTTATTCCTTGTTTTGCTTACCTGCATCAAAACAAATTATTATTACTTCCAGGTCTTTCTTCATTTACTTTACAGGTTCTGCAGTGGTCATCAAATATCAAATTTATATCTCTGCATTTAACACTGAAATTATTTTGTAATTAATTACACTTATTTTCTAAGTTGTCTGTGGCAACTTCTAATCTCTTATGTACATTATATTTTATGTTTTCCAAAAGTTGTAACACTTGTTACCACAAAGTGTATCGTATCGTATTGTTTGTTCATATCTGTATTTGTCAACAGAAGCTTCAGTATTCTTTTTCGTGGCATCGAGTCGTCTCCCCGAATGTTAGTGACTTTCCTTTGTTCTTAACAATATTTTAGCACATGTAAACTGCACTTTGTTTACTGTAGAAAAGAAATAAAGTTGTACTGTATTAATGCGGGGTTTTGTTCACCGTGTTGGTGTCTTGACCTTGCTCGCTAAATCTAAATATTACACAGAATTGCCCATAACCAATAATTCTGTAAAACATGATCAGAACCGGTCCTAAAACTTGCCTTTGTGGCACACCACTTGTTACATCTTAACAATCTAACTCTTATCCATTTAGAACTTTCTCTTCCTTGCCTCCTTAGTACAAATCCGTCTCACACATTTTTTTTTTTTCAGAGTATCAAAAATTTTCTGAAAATCTAGGCAAATTATGTCCTAGACTTCAGTGTTGTAAAGATTGTAAATATTAGAAAATTCAGATACATTAAATACGATTAATTTCTCTAGAAGCTATATTAGTACACAATGAAGTGACTCATGACCTTCTAAATGTTGCATTAGTTGAGGTGTTCCGTGAATTTAGCCAAAGAGGAGATAACATGAGCAGCGTTATTTTTACTTATCAAAGGAGCACCGTCAGCATAAACAAAGCAACACATCTCCAAGGTGAACAAGAGTCACCCAGGCTAAAGAGTGCAGCCGGTAAGTCAGCTCTAGTTCTGCATTAACCTGCCATAGAGTTTATGGTTCCAAACTGTGGGCAGTGGATTCCTGGGAAAGAGCCGCTGAGTTATTCCATGGGATCCGTGAAGCTGCGCAACAGGTAATCATTTTCCATCCAACGAGTGGTTTTTTTTTCTGTTTGCATCAATATGTATTAGCATGTTGCGATCAGCGAATATTTTTGAGTTGAAAAAAAAGAAAGTTCTCGTGCTTGGAATGGTCAGGAAGCACAGGACTAGATCGGTGAACTCCAGCGGTACCTTCTTGCTCCGCGTTTACCATCAAGCCAACAATCATCACTAAACGGATTTTCATATGTCAAAGACCCATGTCAAGTGATTTTTTAACGGACAAATACAATAGCAACAAGGCGTGAACGAAAAAACAAGGGAAACACAGTTGTTGTTGTATTACTTCCACCGCCAAATACAATAGCAACAAGGCGTGAACAATAAACAAGGGAAACACGGTTGTTGTTGTTGTTGTATTACGTCCACCACACGATCCACTACTCCACACTCCCGTCTGTTGCTCAGCGGATCATCTTTAACCAACTCGAACCGAACACGAAAAACTTTTAATTGCATCCATTCCAGGAGTTGTTGCACCATAGCAAGCATACTTGCAGTGTGTGCTAGACGAGAATATTGACATTAGCATTGTAATTTATGTAAGAGATGAATATCAGGACCAACTTCCACGATCTGAAAGGAAACTACGAAAGAACGAGACTTCAGTTTCGTGAATGTTGATCAGGTGCCCCAAGATAATGTTTGTCACCACCTTGCATGTATGTCAGACCTATCATACAGTACGCAGCACTAGCAGTATGAAATCCATACATTAACCGGAGTGTGTGTGTGTGTGTGTTTGAGAATAAATTTTACTGCCGAAGCGGCTAGTTTATTGTGCACCACCATATATATTTTATGGACGGCAGCGCAAAAGCATATGGATACACTAAAGATCTAGTTTTGGGGTCCCAAAACGAGTTAAGAGGGGGTATATTTTGATATATATCCATAGTTTATATTTAATTTGTTACCAGCAAATTTGGGCATTTACTTAAAATGACTGGAATCTTAATAACACTTTTTTGGGTATATAAACGTCATTCTCTGCTTGATTTGTGTAGTTACTGCGGTAAACAAGTGAAGGAAGGCTGGTGCTGCATAGTCTCGCCTCCAGTGAGTCACTGGTAGTGGTAAGGGATGTCCAAGGATTATTATTATTATTAAAGATTCGCCAGTATTCTCCGGCCCGGGCCTTTTCCAAGTGGTGGCCCGGCCTTGGCTCCCTGTCTTGGGAGTGTCTGAGATCTAAGTCTCCCATGGGAGGAGGCACAAGTACCGCCTCATCTTTGGGACCAACTGTCCCCAGGCCTAGCCACAAGCTAGGCCTCTCTGGTCTGCCATCCCCGCCCCAAGGAAGCTAATAGGAATGACAGTCTTGTGAGCTGCAAGCTCCGCCTCAGGCACCTACCCTACCCTAGAAGGGCTGAGCATGGTGTCGATCATGTCCAAGGAGAGGAGGTGTCGAGGATATAAGGAAGGAGGGTCCCAGGGGTGATTGTAAGAGGTGCCAGGTAGGAAAATGCCATGGATGAAAAGCTAGGGAGAGCCAAGGGTGAATTGGGAAGAGGGGGACAGGGTGTCAAGGGTGATTAAGAGTAGATGTACCGGGGGGGAGTGGGGGTGAGGGACATGTTTGGGTCAGGAGTGAGCGAAGGCTAGGCAAGGATTGGGGTCAGGAGGGATTAGAAGGAGAGGTGGGGCCTGGGTGAGTGATGGATTAAGCAGCGGGGAAATTCACGGAAATGGTTGTGGAATCAGAATTCATTTGGAGCCATGGGTGGGTTAGGATCGGAGATGAATCGCAGTTCATGGAATAACTTTTGGAATGGAGAGAGAGATGCTGCTATGGACTAGGGATAAATTATGGGTAGGGATGAACTCTGAATAAGGGATGAACTGGGATTAGCCCTTAACCTGGTTAATGAGTGACCCACAGCAGCTTCAAAAATTTTTTGTTTTTCCCCAGAAGAGCTGAAGTAACTAATACTTGTGAATCACCATCTCTCTATCCAATACGCAGGTGAAATTGAATTTTAAGAAAGATATCTCCATCACAAAGCGGGCCAACAAAAATTATGTATAGGAAAGAAGAGGAAGGAGAGGGACGGAATAATTAGACTACCTAATATATCTAGGAATACATACAAAAAAGCATTGTGATTTTTTTGTTGCAATATTCTCTCATTGTCTAAGAATATATACTTCTAAATAAAGATTCAGTTAATTGTTGAAGAGGGAGGCAGGTGAGAAGGAAGGGAGGAAAATTAAAGACGAAGAGGACCGCTTGATAATGGGAAGTATACGGAGAAAAAGAAGAAAGGGAAAAAGTAGAATAAAAACGGAAAGGGAGATGAAAAGAAGCAAAGAAGGAAGGAAGGAAAAATATAGGAAAAATTTAAAGCAAGGAAGAGGAAAAGAAAGGAAGGTGACATTGCAAAATATTTAACAGATGAGACAATATTAAGTGAAACACAAGGGAAGAGTATTTATAAAATGAATGACCAAATAAGTTCCAGGAAGGAAGGAAGAAAGGGGAATAAAGATAAATGTTCCGCTGAGAAATGAGGAGGAACAAAAGAGGAGAATCCAGTAAGAAGGAAGAGGAGAAGGAGGACGAGGAGGAGACAAACACCAGGATGAAGAGGAAGAAGAAGAAGTAGAAGAAGAAGAGAACTTCAAAGGCCCTGTAAGCTGAAGGAAAAATCAGGACAACATTCTGTAACCTGTCTTCAAGCCATTAAAGATTCGGGAAACTGGGGTCTCCAGAGCGAAGCCACGTCTCCAAGACGAGCCTTACATTAGACGTATCGACAACTACTGGACTGCAACTGACGGCCGCCTCAATCTATCACCTTCGTAATCGGTTTTTCCAAATGCCTTTCTTGTTTTTCTCGAAGTCTTTTAAAATCCGCTTGGAAAATTTTGGTAAGTCTCATGACAACCAAATGAAAATGGAAATATTCACCTAAAAATTATTTAATACTTACAAAAGACTGAAGTGGAATCAGGGAAAGAGACAGAACATAAGAACATAAGAACATGTTGTACAAGAATGGTATACAAATAACTATGAACAGAAGATGAGGTAATCAGTCCCTCATCCTAAGTTGAGGGACTACCTCATCTTCTGTATATAGTTCTACTGTCTTCAAGTTATGTCCTGGAATTTGTATTGATAAAGCCACTGGATGGCGAAACGTCTACAATACAGATACCCAGATGTTGCACATGTGTTTTAATTTCAACATAAGAACATAAGAAAGAAGGAACACTGCAACAGGCCTACTGACCCATACGGAGCAGGTCCATGCCCCCCCCCCGGATTAGCCAAATGAGCCACCCACCCCGGATTAGCCAAATGAGCCACCCACCCCGGATTAGCCCAATGACCCACCCAGTCTGGTCACCTCCACTCAAGGAAGGAGCACGGCACCAGACCCAGCAGCACAAGCTAGTCAGGTCCAACTCACACCAACCCACACCCACTCATGTATTTATCTAATCTATTTTTAAAACTACACAACGTTTTAGCCTGAATAACTGTACTCGGGAGTTTGTTCCACTCATCCACAACTCTATTACCAAACCAGTGCTTTCCTATATCCTTCCTGAATCTGAATTTTTCCAACTTGAAACCATTGCTGCGAGTCCTGTCTTGGCTGGAAATTTTCAGCACGCTATTTACATCCCCTTTATTTATTCCTGTTTTCCATTTATACACCTCGATCATATCCCCCCTAATTCTACGCCTTTCGAGAGAGTGCAGATTCAGGGCCCTCATTCTATCCTCATAGGGAAGATTTCTGATACATGGGATCGTCTTTGTCATCCTCCTCTGTACGTTTTCCAGTGCATTTATATCCATTCTGTAATACGGTGACCAGAACTGAGCACCAAGGATATATAGAGTTGAAGAACAACCTGAGGACTTCTATTATTTATATTTCTAGATATGAAGCTAAGAATCCTGTTAGCTTTATTGCGAACACTTATGCACTGTTGTCTTGGTTTGAGATTACTGCTAACCAGAACTCCTAAATCCTTTTCGCAATCAGTAGCATTAAGATCTACATTATTTAATTTATATGTGGCATGGTTATTTAACTGTCCAACATTTAGAACTTTGCATTTGTCAATATTAAACTGCATCTGTCACTTCTCCGACCATTGCATCAGTCTATTCAAATCATCCTGGAGAGCTCTAGTGTCCTCATTAGAATGAATTGGACGGCCTATTTTGGTGTCATCAGCAAATTTGCTTATATCGCTATTTATTACCTCGTCTATGTCGTTTATGTAAATTGTGAACAACAACGGGCCCAACACTAACCCCTGAGGAACACCGCTTGTGACGTGCCCCCATTCTGATTTCTCCCCATTTATGCAAACTCTCTGCTGTCTATTTGTCAGCCATGCCTCTACCCAGGAAAAAATTTCTCCTCCTATTCCGTGTGCCTTAAGTTTCCTCAACAGCCTCTGATGTGGAACTCTATCGAAAGCCTTACTGAAGTCCATATACACAATATTATATTTATTACCATGATCTACCTCCTCAAACGCCTTAGTGAAAGAAGTTAGTAAATTCGTAAGACAGGAACGCCCCTTTGCAAAACAGTGTTGAGATTCATTAATCAATCTGTGCCTATCAAGATGGCTACGAATTGCTTCGGCAATTATTGATTCCATAAATTTTCCCACTATGGAGGTAAGGCTTATTGGTCTATAGTTCGAAGCCAAGGACCTGTCACCTGCCTTGTAAATAGGTATCACATTTGCCATTTTCCACTTATCAGGCACTATGCCAGTTTGTAGTGATATGTTAAAAAGATTACCGAAAGGTATGTTAAGTTCCTCTTTACATTCCTTTAACATCCTTGCAAACAGTTCATCAGGGCCTGAGAATTTGTCAGGTTTTAGTTTCTCTATTTGTCTGAGGACCATGTCACTAGTTACCGCAATCGTGCATAGTTTATTACCCTGTTCTACATAATCTAACTAGGTTTACCTAATTACTGTCTTGTTGTTTAGTAAGACTTTTCATGGGTTGACTCGCATTATGTGGGGTAACCTATATACGGGGTGACCCATTCATGAGTGGTGATCCATTCATGGGCGGCGTTGCTTCAGCTTTCAGTGTTCTTGAAGGTGTGCTCACAGTACAGGACATCCCAAGGTGTATCAAGGTTTACGGTCCAGCTGCCCCGTTGCTCTTGTGTAAAACAAAATCATTATGTTTTTTTTCGTAATGTGGGTGAGGCCTTCACACTATAATTTGTCATGCTACATAGTGATAAAGATAATCTTACACTCTGTTGTCAAGTTGTCTGGGCCATAGTTCAAGAGTAGTCTGTGTACCGGGGGTGAAGGTTGTATCTGGGACCAGTAGTCACCCACCAATGAAACTTTATGCTATCCTCCACACAAACACACACACACCCTTAAAGCCTACACTTATTGGGTGTCGCTTAGTACAAGTAAAACAGGGGTTGTTTACGACCTTCAGGCTGACTGTCGCAAGGCAAGTGCGACTGTCGCAAGGCAAGTGCGACTGTCGCAAGGCAAGTGCCAGGATGTATTCTCAGGCATATAATGTTTCTGTATTGTTATATATTAATGTAAATACGTATCATAGTCATGTCATCGAAATTTCTCTCCTACTCCTTTCCCACCCGTCTTTTTATTCTGTCTTCCATATATAGTTTCTGTTGCCCCTAGTCTGTGACGAAAATAGCTTCATAAAGTTGCAATTCTCCTGTGTGTGGGATTAGCCATACTGAGAGATGGTAATATATGACTAATAGTACTAACTCCAACTCTGCTGGAACGAAAATTTTGCAGTTGACGTAGCTGATGAACTCTTACTAGGATAACTGGCAATATCTTTATTGCCCTACTGAAATCTCTTATCTCAGGCTGACAGTTTTCAACACTATGTATGTAATTAATCCTGTCATGGAATATAAAAGGGAAACAGTTACATAGTGGAAACAAAAACCGACCATCACATAGAACAGGCAGCAATGCACTGCTGAGGTATACAATTTCGTCAAACAAATATATATATATATATATATATATATATATATATATATATATATATATATATATAGTGAGTATATATTCGTGAGTAGTCACGAATGCGCTTGGAATTTCTCTATTCTTTCAGAGTGGTTGTTTTGCATATTCTGAAATCACCTGTTTACTGTGATCTTATTGCATATATATATATATATATATATATATATATATATATATATATATATATATATATATATATATATATATATATATTATATATAAGCTGTCTGGAACACATGGTGAGGGCAGTCCAACCAACCTAAGTGCACCATTATCACAAACATGTGTCTCTCCTGTGCCCACGAATCTTTGTTTTGCCTTTTGGCATCAAGAAGACGCAGAATCCTGGTGTGGCTTACACCACACTGTGTTGGTGCTTCTCTTCATCTACCTCAACCAAGAAAAACTGTTCTTAAAAATCTGAGATATCAAGTTAGGGAAGCAGTCTTATTTCCATAATTGAATGAGGATTGACTAGATAATAAATAACCCACATTCCATCTTGTCAGTCCTACAGGATCTCCCACGTATTAATATTCTATTCCCGGCTCACGGAACAATGATCTCCATGGCAACCTGGGAGCCTTGTATGCCTTCACGACCCATTAGTGGGGGAAAGTGCAGGGGATAAATGTACGGTGTGAAGAGGGGAGTGTAGGAGGGAAGATAAGGAGAGTGAAAATAATGGGAGAAAGAAGGAATGTAGATACTTCAGGCTGCTACAAAATAACTTACGTTCTCCTGTCAAAGTTTACATAAGTCACATTTAGATTCAACCACCACCGGATCAAAATAGATTCCACTAACTTTACAATGTGTATTAAGGATTTAAGCAAATTATTATTTTTTTCAATAGGCTGTGAGCTTACTGGAAAACTTTTTTCTTCTCTGTGATCTTTCAGCCGTGAGAAATGTTTCCGATAACAATGTGCGTTGAGGAATTTCTGAAAGTTTTTTCCCCTTAGTATTTTCACGTGACAAATTTTCGGAGCAGTGAGAATCTGAGTTATATTATTGATATTCAGCCGTTACTCCTTCATATATCACTGTTTTTGAGACAGTTCGGCCTTTACTCTCATTCTCTCCCTATTTTCTTCTCTCTCTCTCTATCTCTGCTGTGTTCTTCTCACACTGACCATAACTTCCATCTATATTTTTATTACTGTTAGGTAAAATAGTTCTCTCCTGTTACAGAAATCATCATCGGGTAATAATAACAGTACTAAAGTATTTACTCTTGCGTTAAATGCACTTAAGCTGGAAAGTGGAATGACCTGGATGAAGAAGTGGTAGAGACAAAATTCATACACAGCATTAAGTATAGTTATGATAACTCCCACGAGGTTAGAAGCAAGTGTTCCCAGTCATATCTACAACTCGAACTCTGCAATTAGAAATAGGAAAGTGTAATGTGCTAAGTATCTTTCATGGGAGCTTCAGGTCCCCCATCATCACACCATCCAATAGAAGCATACAAACTGCCCTTGCTAGACAGACACTAAGCCTTGTGTCTAACTAATAGCACCCGCTCTCACACAGTTAACATGTCTACCTCGCTTAAGTGTTTAATTCCCTAAATTAATTCAGTTGCTAACAAGGAGTCTAATCTAGTTAATAATCCCACGCATTCGCCATCCTTTAATTAGTTTATTGCGCACGTGGGCACTTAAGTGCACTCACCGCGATGAGATCATTATTCTTACCCCACAACAAACTTTTAATTCATTAGCGGTAGTTACTATTTTCTTCATGCAGCCCATACACCTCACGACACAGGTGTCGTAACAATGAATCAACAGCGAGGTGAACAGGACGCCTTCTTGACACTACTCATTAACAATAAAGTAAATTATGTTTCGCAAATCATCTGCAGAAGAGCGGCTCTGAGATCGAAATACACAGGATCACGTATTTAAATTTTCTGTCCCGGGAGGTACGTTACCTTTCCTGTAGGGCTGAGTCCTAGCTCTCTGTCTCTTCTTAACTGTCGACGGAATGACGCGAATTAGCCTAGTCGTTTCTACTTTCGAATTCCAATGTGCAGTTAGTTTATACTATCATTGTTTCGTATCATTACGACTCGTGTAAGTGATGAAACGCTACTAGATATCCCTGCAATGTATACTCTGTTATCTTAAGATAGTGTTAATAGCCCGTAACATGAATGTTATTATAGTTCACAAGTGACTTCCAGATTGGAGGGGGGAAAAAATACAGAACGTTTCAGAAAGTAACTGATCATAACCAAGATATTGGTGACTGCCTTTGTCCAAGAGGGACCGAAACGTCATTCAGTTTCCTCTGCAGTTTTTATGCTAGTTGAGAATTGTTCTCCAGCTAGGGTAATATATTTTTTTTCCTCTCCCTGTATTCTGTTATATCATGACAGAGTTTACAGAGCGTTGCATGCTTCCTGTATTCATGTTTGTTGACTGCCTGCAACATCTGGTTACATTTATTTGTAGACGTTTCGCCAGCCGGTGGCTTTATCAGTACATTACAAGGACATAATGTGTAGAATGAAGAATTATGTACAAAAGATGAGGTAATCAGTCCCTCAGTCTTGGAGTTGGTGAAGAGAACCGTAGTCTTGGAGAATCTGAAGCACAAGTATAAAGTTTAGCCCTTATACCTTATGTTCTTGTGTATTTCTTGGGTAGTTTTGAAAATTTGGTTGGGTAAATGCTTTGCTAGTGGGATTGATTGTAAAGGACCTGCCTAGTATGGGCCAACAGGTCTGTTGCAGTGTTCCTTCTTTCTTATGTTCTTATGTTCTTCTTAAGTGAGGGACGTGCAACAGACGAAGGCGTTGTCACTGCCTGTGCTGCAGATTCTCCAAGACTCTCTTCACCAACTCCAAGACTGAGGGACTGATTGCCTCATTTTTTGTATATAGTTTTTCATTCTTCATATTATGTTCTTGTATTGTATTGATAAGGCCACAGGTTTACAAAACATCCACAAATAAAAATAAACAGATGTTGAACATGTGGCTAATTCTTTATCATGTCGGCACTGTATACCATTCATGTAGTCATCTAATTGTACTCACCTAATTGTGATTGCAGGGATCGAGACTCAGCTCCTGGCCCCGCCTGTTCACTGTGCTTCCTGTGTTATGTCTGTTGACTGCGTGCAACATGTATCATATGTTATGTTACGTGTTAAAATATATTAAGGGACAGATTTACCATTTCCATTGCATGCTGCACAAAATATGTGTAATCAACCTTATTACAAGCTAATATATATGATCCTGGACAAATAATTTTGAAAAAGAAAACAAAAATTTAAATACTATTTTTTGATGATGATGATGATGATGATATATATATATATATATATATATATATATATATATATATATATATATATATATATATATATATATATATATATATATATATATATATATATATATATATATATATATATGTATATATATATATATATATATATATATATATATATATATATATATATATATATATATATATATATATGTATGTATATATATATATATATATATATATATATATATATATATATATATATATATATATATATATATATATATATATATATATATATATATTACCGTCACGTTTGTACCGAGAGCAAAATGAGGAGGTCCATCACTATTTGTCAGAATGAAAAAAATCACGTTTTATCATTTTTAACATGCTAGAAAGAAATGTGTAAGTCATTACCTGGGTAAATTCAAGAGCGTTTGAGGATGAGGGTAATTACAACAGTGCTCCTTAAGAACGTATTTTTATGTGTGTGTGTGTGTGTGTGTGTGTGTGCAGACAGACCTGCTGAGAGGTGAGAAACATGCCAACTGATAACCTTGACCTCTGACATTTCTCATTCCGTGTACTTGTATTATTTTTTTTAATCTCTCTCTGTCAGCCTTTTTCAATTTAATCTTCAGAAATATTAATAACAACCTCAGAGAGAACATAAAAAGAAACGTAAATATGTGGCAAAATACTAGAAGAATATATATGGTACCATGTAATGATACGAGCATTATATGTATAGTATACATACACCCACAAGCTGATGGTCAACACATGTGCAACACCTACGTATCTAAGTGTTACACATGTGTAAGTGTTGAACATGTGTAAGTGTTGCGTATGGGTCTATGTTAATATTTCAGGGCATAGGAGACAGTCGATAAAGTAGCAGGACTAGAAACACTAGAACACAAAACTAGGAAATAACTAGGAAAATGCTAATTATTACGTTATGAGATGAGCTCAGTAAGAGAAAATTGTAAAAAAAAAAAATTTACACATTACGATAAAATTACATTAGACGAAACATTTGCAAATGGCAGTTAAGATGGAAATAGAAAGCTAGAGAGAGTGCTTGACCAAGATTCATTTAGGTCACCTGTTGCGGCCACCAGCAACAGCCTGGTTGGTCAAGCGGTGATCCACCGCGAGGCCTGGTCATGGACCAGGCCTCGCGGTGGATATATATATATATATATATATATATATATATATATATATATATATATATATATATATATATATATATATATATATATATATATATATATATATATATGTCGTTTCGAATAGGTAAAAATGGCCAATTAGCAAGAACTTATTTAAAATTAAATCCTTTCTAAAAAAAATTCTTTTATATGTTGAAAGATATATTTTTTTCATTATGTTAATGTAAAAATTAATAATTTTGTACCAAAAGAACCTTAGAAAATTTACCTAACCTTATTATAACAAGCGCAATTTAATTTAGCCTAATCCAACTAAATATATTTAGATAAGTTTACAATATTTTAATAATAAACAAACACAATGAAACATATACTTTTTTCGTTAGGTTCAGAATGATTTTTGCGAAATTATTACATACACAAATTTACGCTTGCCTTATTTGGCAAGAAGAGCGTTGCTATTTAAGCCAAAACTGCAAGTTTTGCGTATTCGGAACTATATATATATATATATATATATATATATATATATATATATATATATATATATATATATATATATATATATATATATATATATATATATATATATATTTGTGTGTGTGTGTATGTGTGTGTGTATGTGTGTGTGTGTATGTGTGTGTGTATGTGTGTGTGTATGTGTGTGTGTATGTGTGTGTGTGTGTGTGTGTGTGTGTGTGTGTGTGTGTGTGTGTGTCCGTGTACGTACCTATATATTTTTATGATATGCTTTTGTGAGTTTTTTACTTAGTCGATATTTTACATAACTTCTACACCTGACAGGAAAGGGGTAACAGTTTAACGCGTGTATGTTACAATACCCCGATTTTGGGATTAGAAGTAAAAAAAAAAAAAGAATAACTAGTTTAGATGTGACATGTCTCTTACCCAAAGTTCCGAGTGACAAGACCACGCAGCTACTGAAATACAACCTCCCAGTCTCTTTAACTTTACTCTTCTCTTCCCTTACTGCCAGTCAACTTCCTCAAAGACGTTGACACATGTTTGTTACACAGCTCCTTCCAAGATAACAAACAGTGCTCTGTGGAATCAGTGTCGCAGAACCATGACTGCAAGAATTCATATCTAATCCAGAAAGTTGAAGCTAAACTAGATGACGTTTCTGTCCGTCCTGGATCATTATTAAGTGAAGATAAATGTACAACACGGACCTGCCTCTAGGCTCACACACTGTTTAAAACCTCATCTTCTGTAGATGAATAGTTCAGAGAACCGACACGTTGATAAATTAGACACATGTGCAACTCTTGGGTATCTTTATTGAGGAAACGTTTCGCCACACAGTGGCTTCACCAGTCAATATAAAGGAGAATCGTGAAGAACAGGAGGAGTTTGAGGTAATCAGTCCCTCAGCCTTGAGTCGATGTGATCAATCAGTCTTGAAAAGAATACAGCAAATGTATTCTGTAATACATCTACAATCCTGTCTGACACTGTAACTTCTTGGGATCTTAATACTTGGGAATTCTTCACTTGCCTAACCCTTGGGCACGACCTACTTCCACATTGGGCAAATGTGACACCTCCTACGACTGCTACACTTCTCCGTCTTCCTTCAGTAAATAAACCACTTCTCCGCACATATGCTGTATTCTTTTCAAGATTGATGGACTGATCACATCGACTCAAGGCTGAGGGACTGATTACCTCAAACTCCTCCTGTTCTTCACGATTCTCCTTTGTATGGGACTGATGAAGCCACTGTGTGGCGAAACGTTTCCTCAATAAAGATACCCAAGAGTTGCACATGTGTCTAATTTATCAACCTCATCTTCTACCTCCTCGGTCTTTTGATTTTGTCCCATACTGATAAAGCCACGGATTGGCTTTATCTGTACAGTACGGCTACATAAAACCTTAGGCTTCATGTAGCCTAGGGTTTTATGTAGCACGAGGTTTCACGTAGCCTGTGGCTTCATGTAGCTTGAGAATTTTAATATTCCAGAACAGGCCTCTGTTACCAACCAACATGATGTCCATGTTGACTCTGGTAATACTTTATGAGTTTGAGGAGGAGGAGGAGGAGGAGGATGGGAGGAGGAGGAGGAGGAGGATGGGAGGAGGAGGAGGACGAGGGAGTGGGAGGAAGAGGAGGAGGAGGACGAGGGAGGAGGAGGAGGCTCGTATCGTTACATTTCTGTATTTATGTGAGTTCATGATGGATTATGCACAATGGAGAGAGAGAGAGAGAGAGAGAGAGAGAGAGAGAGAGACTTTTCTCACCAGCATTCATTGCATTACGGATTTTTCGCGAGGTTGATTTGCAATTTTTTCCCAATTTGCGCTGGGAGTGCCTACGTTATTAGCTTGAAATTACCACAATGAAAGTGTCAAGAGAAGGAATGCCACTGAGGCCCTTGAGAATGTCTGCTCATAATTAATAATAATAATAATAATAATAATAATAATAATAATAATAATAATAATAATAATAATATATTATTATTTTAAAAGTTTCCATAAATAACTGCACTTCATCACCGTACTCTTGTTGACGTGTACATGTGTACTGGCTGAGTTCTGCAATGGTGTACACGCCAGCTAGTAAATACAAACATTAGCTTGCCTGAAAAATGCATACATAAACAAAGCACACAAATTTGAGTACACACACACAAATACACCCGGTATATATATATATATATATATATATATATATATATATATATATATATATATATATATATATATATATATATATAACATCTAATAATTGCATATTTATATAAACGAGCTCCCAACACGCACCAAGCACAAATAAACACAAAACCAAACTCACCAATCACGTACCACATATGTATATACATATACACCCAACAGGCACAAAACACAATTAGGGAGGCCCTTCTGCAGTTGTTGTGTGTCATGGAATACCACTCCACCACAAGGTCTTCGAATCAACATCCACTTGTGCTTAGAAGTCTGAGGTGGAGGACACGCCTCTCACATGCTCTTCACACACACACACACATCTCCACTTATCTTCATATATATATGAAGTGAAGGATGCGTCTCATTCTTCCTCCACGCACGTCCCCACGTCAGATGCATGAAGTGAATGACACGTCTTTTACAAGGCCTCCAAACATGTCCCCACTTCAGATGTATGAGGTGAATGACACATTTCTTACAAAGCCTCAACACATGTCTCCACTTCAGATGCATGACGTGAATGACAGGTCCCTCACAGGGCCTCAACACATGTCCCTACTCTTCTTCACAAGTCTGATTTAGAGGAAAATATACCACGACGCGGCCTCCACATTTCTCTCTACTTCAGCTTTAAAATAGTTTCGGCTAGTGGAAAATACTTTCTCTTATGTTGTAGTGTCCACTCTTTTTAATAAATATAATGCGACCTGAGTCTGGATACGTGTTTCTGGTGAAAGTACTAGTGGAGAGAGAGTGGTAATTGCCAACGGTGACCAGGCGTCTCGGGTAGGTATTCAAGCAGTAAAAGTATATGTATATATTATGATATTTGTTACGCAGTGTCATTTTCCGGGTTTGTACTGAATCCGAACGCGTATTATTCTCGGCCAGTTAGAGTGGCCAGGAGACAGGAGCAGGTGAGGTGTGTTTAATTCAGTACCAGACGGGTGGTCATGGGGTGAAGCGATCGTGTTTGGGCGGTAGTTTGAGCAGGTAATTTCGGTAAGTTTTTTAGTGTATTCTAATTTGTGTATTTTCTAGTGCTCTCATGTTTATTTGTAAAGACCTAGTATGCAGGGGCCTGTGTTTTGGAGAGTATTTAACGTTTCCACTGTAGGCTGTGTAGCCTGCAGAAAGGGGGGGGGTGTCATGGGGCCTCCCTGTTCATAAATGTTCATTTATTTTGTTTAACTCATTAGTAGCAGTGTGCTAGTGAGTTAAAGTGAACTGGAGTGTGGTGGCTCTTTGTAGTAGTTATAAGTTGTATATAAGTTATTATTGATATTATATATATATATATATATATATATATATATATATATATATATATATATATATATATATATATATATATATATATATATATATATATATATAACGTATTTTTTTTATTATTATCACACTGGCCGATTCCCACCAAGGCAGGGTGGCCCGAAAAAGAAAAACTTTCACCATCATTCACTCCATCACTGTCTTGCCAGAAGGGTGCTTTACACTACAGTTTTTGAACTGCAACATTAACACTTCTCCTTCAGAGTGCAGGCACTGTACTTCCCATCTCCAGGACTCAAGTCCGGCCTGCCGGTTTCCCTGAACCCCTTCATAAATTTTACTTTGCTCACACTCCAACAGCACGTCAAGTATTAAAAACCATTTGTCTCCATTCACTCCTATCAAACACGCTCACGCATGCCTGCTGGAAGTCCAAGCCCCTCGCACACAAAACCTCCTTTACCCCCTCCCTCCAACCTTTCCTAGGCCGACCCCTACCCCGCCTTCCTTCCACTACAGACTGATACACTCTTGAAGTCACTCTGTTTCGCTCCATTCTCTCTACATGTCCGAACCACCTCAACAACCCTTCCTCAGCCCTCTGGACAACAGTTTTGGTAATCCCACACCTCCTCCTAACTTCCAAACTACGAATTCTCTGCATTATATTCACACCACACATTGCCCTCAGACATGACATCTCCACTGCCTCCAGCCTTCTCCTCACTGCAGCATTCATCACCCATGCTTCACACCCATATAAGAGCGTTGGTAAAACTATACTCTCATACATTCCCCTCTTTGCATCCAAGGACAAAGTTCTTTGTCTCCACAGACTCCTAAGTGCACCACTCACCCTTTTCCCCTCATCAATTCTATGATTCACCTCATCTTTCATAGACCCATCCGCTGACACGTCCACTCCCAAATATCTGAATACATTCACCTCCATACTCTCTCCCTCCAATCTGATATCCAATCTTTCATCACCTAATCTTTTTGTTATCCTCATAACCTTACTCTTTCCTGTATTCACTTTTAATTTTCTTCTTTTGCACACCCTACCAAATTCATCCACCAATCTCTACAACTTCTCTTCAGAATCTCCCAAGAGCACGGTGTCATCAGCAAAGAGCAACTGTGACAACTCCCACTTTATGTGTGATTCTTTATCTTTTAACTCCACGCCTCTTGCCAAGACCCTCGCATTTACTTCTCTTACAACCCCATCTATAAATATATTAAACAACCACGGTGACATCACACATCCTTCTCTAAGGCCTACTTTTACTGGGAAATAATTTCCCTCTTTCCTACATACTCTAACTTGAGCCTCACTATCCTCGTAAAAACTCTTCACTGCTTTCAGTAACCTACCTCCTGCACCATACACTTGCAACATCTGCCACATTGCACCCCTATCCACCCTGTCATACGCCTTTTCCAAATCCATAAATGCCACAAAGACCTCTTTAGCCTTATCTAAATACTGTTCACTTAAATCAGTGGTTCCCAAACTGGGGGTAAATTACCCCCTGGGGGTAATTTAACCATTTTTGGGGGGTAATGGAGGGGTGACAGAAAAAAAGTTATGAATTCTGAAAATCAAGAAAACAATGCGGTACCCGGTATGAGGATTATTGTTAACTTTGTCTTATTATATAAAGTTGTAAAGTAAACCTATTATACGTAAGTAATAAAGTTAAACCAAATAACAATAAACATCAAAAACTAATATACAGTATTAGAAAAGAAGAAATATATAGCTAAGTGTGTGGAAACCCAAAAGTATTTTGACAAGTATGCTTCAGGACAAAAGTCACTCAGTAGCCCAGATCGACCTGTCCAGTATGCGTCACTCACTTCCTGAGGCTGCCTCTATTTCACACTGTCAGTTTATCTGTGAGCATCAGCCGAGGTAGACATAAGCTGGTATGTATGTGTACTGCACTGTGCAGTATATAGTTAGTATTTACCCACTGTTACTGTGAATTTGTAGCTATTATTAATTTTATATATAATGTATGTGTGGTTCTTACGTTTTCAATGGTTTTGCTAGGATTAGCAGAGTATGCGAGGCTGTATACGTTCACGTTTAGCCATATATATCAATAATAACAACATTTTGTGAAAGGGGTAACATGCTTTATGTGGCATGTTAAATTGGGTAACAAGCTGAAAAAGTTTGGGAACCACTAACTTAAATGTTTCACTGTAAACACCTGGTCCACACACCCCCTACCTTTCCTAAAGCCTCCTTGTTCATCTGCTATCCTATTCTCCGTCTTACTCTTAATTCTTTCAATAATAACTCTACCATACACTTTACCAGGTATACTCAACAGACTTATCCCCCTATAATTTTTGCACTCTCTTTTGTCCCCTTTGCCTTAATACAAAGGAACTATGCATGCTCTCTGCCAATCCCTAGGTACCTTACCCTCTTCCATACATTTATTAAATAATTGCACCAACCACTCCAAAACTATATCCCCACCTGCTTTTAACATTTCTATCTTTATCCCATCAATCCCGGCTACCTTACCCCCTTTCATTTTACCTACTGCCTCACGAACTTCCCCCACACTCACAACTGGCTCTTCCTCACTCCTACAAGATGTTATTCCTCCTTGCCCTATATATATATAGGGCAAGGAGGAATAACATCCTTGCCCTATATATATATATATATATATATATATATATATATATATATATATATATATATATATATATATATATATATATATATATATATATATATATATATAATATATATATATTTATATATATATATTTTTTTTTTCAACAAGTCGGCCGTCTCCCACCGAGGCAGGGTGACCCAAAAAAGTAATCTTTACAGGAAAAGGGGTTACTAGCCCATTGTTCCCCTCATTTTAGTTGACTTTTACAACACGCATGGCTTACGGAGGAAAGATTTTTATTCCACTTCCCCATGGATATAAAAGGAAAAGTAATAAGACCAAGAACTATTAAGATAAAATCAAAGAAAACTCAGATGAGTGTGTATAAATAAACGTGTACATGTATGTGTAGTGTGACCTAAGTGTAAGTAGAAGTAGCAAGACGTACCTGTAATCTTGCATATTTATGAGACAGACAAAAGACACCAGCAATCCTACCATCATGTAAAACAATTACAGGCTTTCGTTTTACACTTACTTGGCAGGACGGTAGTACCTCCCTGGGTGGTTGCTGTCTACCAACCTACTATATATATATCTATATATATATATATATATATATATATATATATATATATATATATATATATATATATATATATCAGATATTTGGGAGTGGACGTGTCAGCGGATGGGTCTATGAAAGATGAGGTGAATCACAGAGTTGATGAGGGGAAAAGGGTGAGTGGTGCATTTAGGAGTCTGTGGAGACAAAGAACTTTGTCCTTGGAGGCAAAGAGGGGAGTGTATGAGAGTATAGTTTTACCAACGCTCTTGTATGGGTGTGAAGCATGGGTGATGAATGTTGCAGCGAGGAGAAGGCTGGAGGCAGTGGAGATGTCATGTCTGAGTGCAATGTGTGGTGTGAATATAATGCAGAGAATTCGTAGTTTGGAAGTTAGGAGGAGGTGTGGGATTACCAAAACTGTTGTCCAGAGGGCTGAGGAAGGGTTGTTGAGGTGGTTCGGACATGTAGAGAGAATGGAGCGAAACAGAGTGACTTCAAGAGTGTGTCAGTCTGTAGTGGAAGGAAGGCGGGGTAGGGGTCGGCCTAGGAAAGGTTGGGGGGAGGGGGTAAAGGAGGTTTTGTGTGCGAGGGGCTTGAACTTCCAGCAGGCATGTGTGAGCGTGTTTGATAGGAGTGAATGGAGACAAATGGTTTTTAATACTTGACGTGCTGTTGGAGTGTGAGCAAAGTAACATTTATGAAGGGGTTCAGGGAAACCGGCAGGCCGGACTTGAGTCCTGGAGATGGGAAGTACAGTGCCTGCACTCTGAAGGAGGGGTGTTAATGTTGCAGTTTAAAAACTGTAGTGTAAAGCACCCTTCTGGCAAGACAGTGATGGAGTGAATGATGGTGAAAGTTTTTCTTTTTCGGGCCACCCTGCCTTGGTGGGAATCGGCCAGTGTGATAATAAAAAAATATATATAATATACATATATATATATATATATATATATATATATATATATATATATATATAATATTTATTATATATATATATAATTATATATATATATATAAATATATAATGGATCACAGTAGAATGACATGGAAAGCATATAAATCTATAGGGGAAGGAAGGCGGGGTAGGGGTCGTCCTCGAAAGGGTTGGAGAGAGGGGGTAAAGGAGGTTTTGTGGGTAAGGGGCTTGGACTTCCAGCAAGCGTGCGTGAGCGTGTTAGATAGGAGTGAATGGAGACGAATGGTACTTGGGACCTGACGATCTGTTGGAGTGTGAGCAGGGTAATATTTAGTGAAGGGATTCAGGGAAACCGGTTATTTTCATATAGTCGGACTTGAGTCCTGGAAATGGGAAGTACAATGCCTGCACTTTAAAGGAGGGGTTTGGGATATTGGCAGTTTGGAGGGATATGTTGTGTATCTTTATATGTTTATGCTTCTAGACTGTTGTATTCTGAGCACCTCTGCAAAAACAGTGATAATGTGCGAGTGTGGTGAAAGTGTTGAATGATGATGAAAGTATTTTCTTTTTGGGGATTTTCTTTCTTTTTTGGGTCACCCTGCCTCGGTGGGAGACGGCCGACTTGTTGAAAAAAAAAAATATATATATATATATATATATATATATATATATATATATATATATATATATATATATATATATATATACATATATATATATATATATATATATATATATATATTTCAACAAACCGGGCGTATCCCACCAAGGCAGGGTGGCCCAAAAAGAAAAACGAAAGTTTCTCTTTTTAAATTTAGTAATTTATACGGGAGAAGGGGATACTAGCCCCTTGCTCCTGGCATTTTAGTCGCCTCTTACAACACGCATGGCTTACGGAGGAAGAATTCTGTTCCACTTCCCCATGGAGATAAGAGGAAATAAACAAGAACAAGGACTAGAAAGAAAATAGAAGAAAACCCAGAGGGATGTGTATATATACATATATATGATTGTACATGCATGTGTAGTGTGACCTAAGTGTAAGTAGAAGTAGCAAGACGTACCTGAAATCTTGCATGTTTATGAGACAGAAAAAAGGACACCAGCAATCCTACCATCATGTAAAACAATTACAGGCTTTCGTTTTACACTCACTTGGCAGGACGGTAGTACCTCCCTGGGCGGTTGCTGTCTACCAACCTTGGGAACCTTGGGGCAGCATGTACTCATACAAATTAAGCATGAGTGCTAATAATTAACGTTGTATAAGGACGGACACAAAAACTCACCTATATATATATTTATATATGTATATATATATAATTATATATATATATATATATATATATATATATATATATATATATATATATATATATATATATATATATAATATATATATATATATATATATATATATATATATATATATATATATATATATATATATATATATATATGATGGGGTCCACCTCTGGTGTAAATTGTGGGACCCATTGCCTCGGAGAAGTGCATAAAAAGACTTCAAGGAAGAATATTTGGATTTCTTCCTGAAGCCGTTTGAATATTCCACTTCCCCTACCACCCCATCTTTTAGTATATATATATATATAGTATATATATATATATATATATATATATATATATATATATATATATATATATATATTTATATATATATATATCTATAATATATAATATATATATATATATGTATATATATATATATATATATATATATATTATATATATATATATATATATATATATATATATATATATATATATATATATATATATATATATATATATATATATATATGTATATATTTATAGGTGAGTTTTTGTGTCCGTTCTTATACAACGTTAATTATTAGCACTCATGCTTAATTTGTATGAGTACATGCTGGGCCAACATTCGCTGTGTTTTGAGAGTAATTTTATAACCCCTGGACAGCAGTGTGAGCAGCCTTTAGGAGCCAGGAACATTTTATTTAAGTTACGACATCAAAGTCGTTACATACTCCAGTTGCATATCTGGGAAAGGAGCAACACTATTACTGTGCAAGCATCATGACAGGAGGAGTGAATATCAAAATGGTACCATGACAGGAGGAAGTCTGACGCCTACAGAGAAGTCTGAAAATATGATAATGAACGGTTATCGGCTCACCAGCCTTTGACCTCTTTAAACCTAATACTCGGAAGTAGCAGAGAAAGTCAGAGAGATATGAGGAATGAGAAAGCTCAGAGGCTGAGAGCTCATTGTAAGAGCCTGAGGCTGAACTTTGCTCCTGAAGCTGCTGTATATGTGTGGAGTGGTTGCCCACGTTAGTTGCTAGTCACTCATATTTTAAGGAAGAATCTTTTAGGATTGTATATACACTAACTGAAGCACATCACAGAGTACCCAGCTCATTCGTGAACCCCATACTTGGTCAAGAATGTTCAGAAATTCAAGAAGCTTCATAGCCTGTTAACAAGAGCAATTCCGAATGTCTTTAGAAGGTTGAGAAGGCCCAGGAATATATAACAACGATATAAACGACACTCGTAAGTTCTGACAGGGGAGAGAACTGTTGGAAAAGCAAGACCCAAGAACAATGGAGCATAGAGGAAAAAAAACATACACATAACCACGGGAAATTTAAGAAACAAAAATTTTAGCTTCATGAGAATTAGTAGAATGAGCTAAATGAGACTGAGACAGAAAACTAAACACAATATCAAGCAAAGATGGGCAAGGACCGAGGACGGAACCAGCCTCAGTATGCGAGTTATGGTATTTGATTTATGAAGACGTTTCGTTCACCAGGGACTTCATAACATCATGAATTGATAAGGTCCATGATGGGCGAAGCATCTTCATTAATAAAACGCCATAACTCTTATATTGTGCCCTATTTACATGCTGGTGGTATATTCAACCACTGCATACCCAGGAAGGTGTAACGCTGCTTAACATTACACAGATTTAAAATGACACGTGAGCACACACTTCTGTCTTGTGACCTTGATCACTTCTAACTTACGAAGGTCGAGAATACCTTCATATTAGACATTTCTAATAAATCTGTCCTAGATTTCCTCACCTTTTGAAACCATTTGCCAGTACTAAGTACCATCGTTTGTACCAGAGGAAGCTAGTCCAACCTCACCAGACACATCTCCCTCAAAACTACCTCGTTTTACACATTGCTTCCCTGTCGCTCAGATCTCCTGGCAAATCAATGCACCTCATTACAGCTCTCTGTAATTGCGCATGAGTTCCTCATAGAGTGATTGTTATCATGACTCGTACCACTTCATCAGGGTCTGGGGAGAGAGAGAAAGCACACAGCCTCCCTGGTGGCAGTGGTGGTGCCGGCGGTGGCACCAGCAGGAGTGCCAAGAGGAAGGCATCGGGATCGATGGCTATTTTATGTCGGAGTAAGCGAATACCAAATTCCCTCAGAGCAGGTCCACAATATCGTAAACGTTACCCAATTTTAAATAATTTACTTTAATGCGCGTTAGAGAGAAAGAAAGAGGAGGGAGGGAGAGAGAGAGGGGGGGAAGGGAGAGAGAGAGAGAATCTGTGTATATGTTTGCGAGTGTTTGTGTAACTACCTATTTGTAGCTACAGTAGTATGTCTATGCTCGTGGTGTCCCGTGTGTGTCTGTGTGTGTGTATTCACCTAGTTGTGGTTGCAAGGGTCGATTCACAGCTCCTGGCCCCGCCTCTTCACTGGTGTGTGTGTGTGAGAGTGTATGTGCGTGTGTGTGTGTTGTGTTGTGTTGTGTGCGTGTGTTTATCTACATTAAGCTCTTTCCATTGCTCCTACAGGCAGGGCAGCTGGTCAGCGCGGCAGACGCTGCCCTGGGCCCACTGCCGCCATGGATGAAAGTGAATCTGAAGCGGCGGAGACGGAGCCGCTGGTGCGTCACGGGGGCGCCACCCCTGCCGCAGGAGCGGGCGGGGGCGGCACGGAGGGCGAGACAGCAGCAAGGAGAGATGTGGGTGGGGTGCGGCCGACGGGTGGGCGGCCCCACGCCCACATACGGCCCCGCCTCTCGCTCGTCCCGGAGATGAACGAGAGGAGCACCGAGGAAGAGCAGGAGCAGCGGGATCCCGAAGGACGGAGCGAGAAGACAGTCCCGGACTCTCCCACTCCCATTTGTCCAATATTCGGCGTGAAGAACTACCTCCATCACTTCTACGAGAAGCAGGACATCAGTGATCCAGCTCTCTACGAGGAGCTCCCACCGGTAAGCTTTACTCTCACACTGCTTTATAAAGACCGTCCATGGGGTAAATTCTTCCTGTCAGCTACCCGTTCCCCTTTCTTGCATCACAACCGATTATCCCCTTCCCCCCTCCATCCCACATGAGATACATAACCCCCCCCCCGTACATCCATGTTGCTTCCCCACGAGTATAAACTAATCCCACATCCCCTCTACCTCTAGAAGAGATTCTCTAGAGGTGAGTCTCCCAGCCTCACCTCCAACGCTCTCTCTTTGTCTCAAAACTAATTAAATTACACTCGTTGATTCGGCTCATTAACAATACCCTCGTGGGAGACTGCCAACACAACCTCAACTCCGATTTTTTTTTTTTTTTTTTTTTTTTTTTTTTTTTTTTTTTTTTTTTTTTTTTTTTTTGCAGCGCTGTATCCCCTCATGGAAGGTTCCTTGATGTTGGTGAGGGGCTCTTGATTTAGGGAATTGGATCTGTGCTCCAGTTCCCCGAATAAAGCCTGAATGCCTTCCACATTCCCCCCTCCTGGGCGCTGTATAATCCTACGGGTTTAGCGCTTCCCCCTTGATTATAATAATAATGCAGCGCTGTATAGCCCTTGTGGCTTAGCGCTTCTTTTTGATTTTAATAATAATAATCCGATTGTTTTTTCTTCGCAGTCTTGCTGCGTGTTCCTCTCTACTCTTTCTAATATTTAATGAAACTGTCATAATACAGGTACTAAATAATCAATCCCCGGTACGGCTGGAAAACACTAGGATGTGTTTCCATAAGACACCTGCTGTCCATGTTCACCCATCAGTATAAAATGGGTGTCTGGGTGTTAGTCGATTGGTGTGGGTCGCATCCTGGGACAAAATTGACCTAATTTGCTCGATATGCTCAGCATAGAAAGCGACTTTCTATGTAGAATCATGTCATTGATGTCAGCTAGGCCTGTATACCTTGTATATGCACTTGTAGTAAATAAAGATATTATTATTTTTTATTATTATTATATTGTAACGATGAAAATAATAATATAATTAATAATAATAATATAATAATGATAATAATAATAATAAGCTGGAATAGAAACCTGGATGATGATTCGGTCCGTCCTGGATCATTATCAAGTAGCGACTTGGTAAGGGCCCAGGACGGATCGAAATGTGGTCCAGTTTTCAGCACCAGCTTGTGTTTATGTTATGGTGCGGTCCATCATCTGTGTTCTGACTTATTCTTCAACACTGGTAACTTGTAGTTCTTATTTAACGCAGTATTTAAATGATGATGATGACTAATTATTATTATTAGCAGTAGTAATAGTAGTAGAAGTAGCAGCAGCAATAGTTGTTCCAGTGGTAACAGTAATAGTAGTAATAACAGTGGTGATAGTAGTAGTAGTAGTAATAGTAGTGGTAGACGTAGTAGTAGTAGTATTGCTAATATTGTTCGTATTATTATTTCGTTTAACTAAACAAACTTCATCAACGTGAGATTATAATACAAGTTATTTCCCATGGGTAATTTTTTTCACGTGTACATAATGGAAATAACTAAATAAAAATTACAGTAGGTCTACTGGCCCACGGTAGGTACAGCCTATTTTATTTCCTGTTATTTATATTAGTGTATACGACCTATTTTTAAATTGTTCTCAAACTCCTAGGTGACACTACTTAGAAGTGATGCTACTGATCGATACCATGCCTAACCCTTCTAGGGTAGGGTAGGTGCCAGAGCCCGAGCCTTTAGCTCATAAGACTATCATTCCCATTTGCCCCCTTGGGGCGGGGATGGCAGACCAGAGAGGCCTAGCTTGTGGCTAGGCCTGGGGACAGTTGGTCCCAAAGATGAGGAGGTACTTGTGCCTCCTCCCATGGGAGACTTAGGTCTCAGACACTCCCTAAAGAGGGAGCCAAGGCCGGGCCACCACTTGGAAAAGGCCCGGGCCGGGAGAATACCGGCTAATCTTTAATAATAATAATAATAAGTGATGCTACTTAAAAGTGACGCTACTTGACAGTGATTTTACGTAGCAGTTATTTCTATAAGAATATAGACAGATTACGACGGCAGTGGACAGTTAAGTTATAAAGAGACAATATGACGTTGTTATTGAGATGATGATTGTGAAGATGTTTGGTAGTGAGAATGATAATTTGGAACGATGTTTATTATTGAGAATGATGATTGTAAGGATGTCTGGTAGTGAGAATGATTGCAGTGATGTTTATTATTAAGAATGATGACTGTAAGGATGTTTGGTAGTGAGAATGATGAGTGTTATGATGTCTGGTAGTGAGAATGATGATTGCAACGATGTTTGTTTCTGAGAATGAAGATTGTAACGTTGTGAAACGACTGATTAGACAGTCAACATTTTGGTAAATGCTAGTCTTTGCAGCCAGCTTCAGCCGGGATACTCTAGCTTCACCAAATAAGTCAGGAATAATGAAGATAAAGTAGGGAACACACGTGTGGGAAGATACAAGTCGTCAGAGGTGTGGGAGGTCTCTGCCTCAGGGGAAAATTCTCCCTGACGCGGGCGTTAGTAATATGAGGGATCACCTGTTCAGTTATTCAATCCAGAGCTTGTACCATCAGGGGAATCTTGTACCTCAATGCACAAGTTCCTCCAGCTCCTGGATCATTATGAGATCCTTGTACAGAAAGAAGCGAAATTCTTGAACCTTAATAAAAAATCTTTTACTTTCGTAGAGTGAAGAATTGGTGAATAGACAGTTCATTGTGGAAATTAACTTGCTGTGTTAAAGTTTGTTCTTTGTGAGGATGGATTTGTGGGGCTATGTTAATTAGTTTATACCTTCATTAAGTGGCTTATTTGATGGAGTTCCTAGGCATTTCTAGGAGATGGAAATATAATTGATTTAAGACTTCTTTAGCGGCGAGGAGAGGGATACAAAAAATGAAAAGGAAAAGGTTGGTTGGTTAATGGAGGCTAAAACATACTGACTACACGAGGGTCGTAACGGCTGCACGTAACCTTTTCACCACCAGACAAGAATATTTCAGTCCCTAAAATAGGGATTAAAGTAAACTCGTAGCATATATACACTGAGAGAAATGCGCCTCTCGGTGTATATACCAAAGAATAATGAAACTTTCGTGGAGGTGGAGTGCCCAAAGTTTATATAAAAAATATGAAGAATTTTATTTTCAATGTGTATAAAAATGGAGAAAGATGAGAGATAACTTACAAATTTCGCACAAAATATAAATTAGTCTACCACTGACATCAGAAGTCAAAGGAGAAGTGAAATTTGTTTTCAGATGATGACAGTGATATGAATAAAAATTTTTTAATCCACAGGCAAAATGAATCACAGTAAATCACGTTATTTCACAGCTAATCACATTAGATCACAATAAATCACGTCATATCACAGTAAATCACGCTATATCACAGTAAATAACGTTACATTGTAAATAGACATGCAACACTGTAAATCACGTTATATCACAGTAAATCAGGTTACGTTCGGTAAATCATGTTGCATCATGGCAAACCACATTAAATCACGGAATATCTCAGAAAACTGCATTATATTGCGGTAAATTGCATTATTTTGCAGTAAATTACCGTAAATCAAAGTAATCACAACCTCCCGTCAACTGCAAATTAAATGGCCTGAGCAAAAGAGCTGGTTTCCCTCTGTGTGTGTGTGTGTACTGACCTAGTTGTGGTTGCAGGGGTCGAGTCATAGCTCCTGGCTCCGCCTCTTCACTGGCCGCTACTGGGGCACTCTCCCTGCACCATGAGCTTTACCATACCTCTGCTTAAAGCTATGTGTGGATCCTGCCTCCATTACATCGCTTCCCAAGCTATTCCACTTCATGACAACTCTGTGACTAAAGAAATACTTCCTAACATCCCTGTGATTCATTTGTCTTCAACTTCCAACTGTGTGTGTGTGTGTGTACTCACCTAATTGTACTCACCTAATTGTGGTTGCAGGGATCGAGACTCAGCTCCTGGCCCCGCCTCTTCACCGACCGCTACTAGGTCCTCTCTCCCCCCGCTCCATGAGCTTTATCATACCTCGTCTTAAAACTATGTATAGTTTCTGCCTCCACTACATCGCTTGCCAGACTATTCCACTTCCTAACTACTCTGTGACAAGAAATACTTCCTAACATCCCTTTGACTCATCTGTGTGTGTGCGCGCGCGCGCGTGTGTGTGTGTACTCATCTATTTGTACTCACCTATTTGTGGTTGCAGGGGTCGATACATAACTCCTGGCCCCGCCTCTTCACTAATCACTACTAGGTCCTCTCTCTCCCTGCTCCATGAGCTTTATCATACCTCTTCTTAAAGCTGTGTATGGATCCTGCCTTCACTACAATACTTCCCAGACTATTCCACTTCCTGACAACTCTGTGACTAAAGAAATACTTCCTAACATCCCTGTGATTCATCTGAGTCTTCAACTTCCAACTGTGATCCCTTGTTGCTGTGTCCCATCTCTGGAACATCCTGTCTCTGTCCACCTTGTCGATTCCTCTCAGTATTTTATATGTCGTTATCATATCCCCCTATCTCTCCTGTCTTCCAGTGTAGTCAGGTCGATTTCCCTTAAACTCTTCTCGTAGAACATGTCCCTTAGCTCCAGGACTAGTCTTGTTGCAAACCTTTGCATTTTCTCTAGTTTCCTTAGTGTTTGGCTAGGTGTGGGTTCCAAACTGGTGCTGCATACTCCAATATGGGCCTAACGTACACTGTGTACAGTGTCCTGAACGATTCCTCATTTAGATGTCGGAATGCTGTTCTGAGGTTTGCCAGGCGCCCAAATGCTGCAGCAGTTATTTGGTTGATGTGCGCCTCGGGAGATGTACCCAGTGTTATACTCACCCCAAGATCCTTTTCCTTGAGTGAGGTTTGTAGTATCTGGGCTCCTAGACAGTACTCCGTCTGCGGTCTTCTTTGCCCGTTCCCGATCTTCATGATTTTGCACTTGGTGGGGTTGAACTCCAGAAGCCAGTTGCTGGACCAGCCCTGCAGCCTGTCCAGATCCCTTTGTAACTGCCTGGTCCCCGTCCGATTAAATTCTTTTCATCAACATCACATCATCTGTAAACAGGGACACTTCGAAGTCTATTCCTTCCGGCATGTCGTTCACAAATACCAGAAACAGCACCGGTGCTATGATTGACCCCTGTGGAACCCGATACAGGCGCCCACTCTGACACCTCGCCAAGTACCATGACTCGCTGTTGTCTTCCTGACAGGTATTCTCTGATCCACTGTAGGCATACTATCGAAGATACGGTACTATGCTCCACAGTCAGCCCTCCTGGCCCTATATCACTCACTTATTTACCCCTATCTCACCTATGGAATTTGTGCATGGGGCTCAACAACAATTAACTATCTCAGACCACTAATTACCAAACAAAAGGCTGCAGTTAGAATGATAACAAATTCTCACTACAGGCAGCACACTCCACCAATATTCAATACACTAAACATACTCACCATACAAAACATCCATACTTATTACTGCACCTATTACATACATAGAACACTTAACTCTGATATTAACCCTCCCCTCAAACATCTCCTTGCCAACCTCAACAGAACACATGACCATAACACAAGGCACAGATCACTCTTTGATGTTCCTCGTGTCCATCTCACACTATGCAAAAACTCAATGCACATAAAAGGCCCTAAAATCTGGAATTCATTACCTGTAAATATAAAAGAAACACTATCTGTTTATAAATTCAAGTCTCTTCTCAAAGATCACTTACTCACCCAAAACCAAATAAATACTGAATAACTCAACCTTATAAATTGTATATCTTAAATGTTTCTCACAATTATATCACATAAATGTTAAACCTACAACCCAATCTAACTTTACTATTTTTTTAAATACACTACCTAACAGAATTCTCCATACGACTGAATGTACAACAATGCATGCAACCATATGACCTGTCTTTGTAATACTCACTTGTGCTTTATAGTAATCTGTTTACATTAATGTTTTATCACTGATTTCATCATTGCTTAGTTAATCTTAAGTTAATTTTAAGCCAGCCCGTAATGCTATGCATAGTATAAGTGGCTTTGGCATGCTGCTCTTATCTGTATTTTTTTTTTGTACCTCTGTATGTGTGCTCAAATTGTAATAAATAAATAAATAAATTATCCCTGCCTGGGTCTCCCGCTTTTGCACTAATCTCTTGTGTGGAACTGTGTCTAACGCCCTCTTACAATCCAAGAAAATGCAATCTACCCACCCCTCTCTCTCTTTTGTCTTACTGCTGTCACCCTGTCGTAGAACTCCAGTAGGTTTGTGACACAGGATTTCCCGTCCCTGAAACCGTGCTGGCTGTCGTTGATAAGTTCATTCCTTTCTAGGTGCTCCACCACTCTTCTAATAATCTTCTCCATGACCTTGCATACTATACATGTCAGTGACAGTGGTCTGCAGTTTAATCCTTCATGTCTGTCTCCTTTTCTAAAAATTGGGACTACATTTCCTGTCTTCCATACCTCAGGTAGTCGCCCTGTTTCGATAGATGTGTTGAAGATTGTTGTTAGTGGTACACAAAGTGCCTCTGCTCCCTCTCTCAGGACCCATGGAGAGATGTTATGCAGCCCCATCGCGTTTGAGGTATCTAGCTCGCTTGGCGGCCTCTTCACGTCTTCCTCAGTTGTATGTATTGTGTCCAACACTTGATGGTGTACCTCGCCTCTCCGTCTTTCTGGAGTCCCTTCTGTTTCCACTGTGAACACTTCTTTGAATCTTATGTTGAGCTCCTCACATACTTCGCGGTCGTTTCTTGTGATCTCCCTTCCTTCCTTCCTCAGCCTGATTACCTGGTTCTTGACTGCTGTTTTCCTCCTGATGTGGCTGTACAACAGCTTCGGCTCGGATTTGGCTTTCACTGTGTCATTTTTGTATTGTCGTTGGGCCTCCCTTTTTACCTTTGTGTGTGTGTGTGTGTGTGTGTGTGTGTGTGTGTGTGTGTGTGTGTGTGTGTGTGTGTGTGTGTGTGTGTGTGTGTGTGTGTGTGTGTGTGTGTGTGTGTAGCGTCCACTTGTTTCTCCGTCTGTCTACCCTACCTTTCTCCTTCCTTCCGTCCTTCCGTCCTTCCGTCCTCTCGTCCGCCCGTGGAAAATTCACTCCCTGTTCAGGTGTTTTTCCCTAGTGAAGCCTTGCCAAAAACAAATGTTTACGTGAAGTCAATTTGCACATCGTGTTTGCGTTCACAAGGGAACACTGGAATATATTTTGTCTGTTCCCGGAGCACTGCAAAGCTCTCTCATACAGATTAATTTTATAACAATAATTGTTAGCGAGAATGATGACAGTAATGATCACTGACAGCAAGAATGATTATTGTAATGATATTTCTCAGAATGATGACTGATATGATGTTTATCACTTAAAAATGATGATTTAATGATATTTCACCGTTAGAGTGATGACTTTAATGATGTTTATCGGTTAGCATGATGATTTAATGATGTTTCTCAGAATGATAATTGTTATGATGTTTCTCAGTAAGAATGATGACCGCAATGGTGTTTCTCAATTAGAATGATGATTGGAATGGTGTTTCTTAGTGAGTATGATGACTGAAACATTGCAAATGAGAATGGAGAATGTATGTTTGCCTTTGAGATTGATTATTGTAACGATGTTTGTTATTAAGAATGATGATTGAAACGATGTTTGTTGTTGAGAATGATGAGTGTAACGATTGTTTGGTAGTAGGAATGACGAGTGAACGATGTTTATTACTGGGAATGATGAGTGTGGAGATATTTGTTAATGAGTTTGATAAGTGTAATGATATTTGCTAGTGAAAATGTTAATATTAATAATGTTTTGGTAGCAGGAATGATGATTACACTGACCTTCGTGAATGATGAGTGTGACGACATTTGATACTAAGAATGATGAGAGTAAATCCCCTCCCAGATTTTTATGTAGAAAATCCGGGGTTCTACGAGTGTTAATTACCTATAAATTAATTAATTTTATATTACAATGCTAATACTTCGATACATTTATTCTGGAGACTCACAGTCGCTATATTTTTGTCTGGAAATGCTTCATTCGTATTTTCGCCTCTCGAGTGTTGGATGATAGAGTTTGAGAAAATGATGGGAGGGTGCATGGGAGTGATTGGGAGTACATGGGAGTGCTTGGGAGTACGTGGGAGTGCTTGGGAGTACATGAGAGTGCATGGGAGTGATTGAGAGTACATGGGAGTGATTGGGAGTACATGGGGTACTGGGAGTACATGGGTGTGCTTGGTGATACTGGGAGTGCTTGGGGGTACATGGGAGTGCATGGGAGTACATGGGAGTACATGGGGGATACTGAGAGTACATGGGGGTACATGGGAATGACACAGAACTGAACGTTCACATTGACACTATCTTGTTAAAAAAACTTTCTACATCTATCGGATTGAGAACTATCGTGTATTATTTAGGTGCGTGATAGTCAAGGATAGTAAAACAGAGAGAGAGAGAGAGAGAGAGAGAGAGAGAGAGAGACAGTTGATAAAAATGAACTTATAGATAATTCTCCGGGAGGAAGCGAAGATGCACAGAATTTTTCGCCATGCATTTATTACATCATCATATAGATAAACTACGTCATTACCCGAGCAAAGAATTTACGAAAACTTTGACTTTATTTATTGTACAATAAAATGAGAATTATTATAATAATGTAGAAGCTTATTATTATTATTGTTGAGATTATTACTATTATTATTATTATTATTATTATTATTATTATTATTATTATTATTATTATTATTGATGTTATTATTATTATTATTATTATTGATGTTATTATTATTATTATTATTATTATTATTATTTCGTATTTATCATCATTATTATATTTCTAGGGGAAATACAAAATCCTTGGGGGTCATACAGCACCTGGACAATGGGAAGTAATCAGGTTTGAGCCATGGAAAAGGAGTATCGCCAATTCACTGGATCCAGAGAGCATCAAACAACGTGGGTGCACCATCTCCACTGAAGGGATTCGCGTTGAAGCCGCGACCTATGCTAATAAGAGAGATCTAAGCCCAGCATCCATGACCTTTAATTATGGGAAGGCACATGATATTTTTGATCTCACACCTGACATTTTTTCCCCGTACACACATGACACGACCTTCTAAATCTGGCACTCCCTTCCCCTCCTCACGTTTCATTCCCTTTTTTGGGGGTTATCGTAGGTAAGTTGCGGGTATCTTAGTGTGATCATTACGTGGCCGGACATATGACCGATGGTCACTCGGCCGACAGACATTTAACCGACGGATAATTGGCCGAACGGACATTGCGCCAACAACCATTTGGCCGAAAGGACACTAGATCGAACGAATAATTAGGGTAGGTTAGGTGATGAATGCCAGTTCGGCAGCATGTCCATTCGGTGAAATGTCCTTCGGCGTGTCCGTCGGGCAGATGTCCGGGATCCGATCATTGTGGTCACCTAAATTTGTGTAACTGTATTTAAGTGTGCCTGTACCTAAATAAACTTTCTCTCTTTCTCTCTCTCTCTCCCCAGATGGAGCAAGTGTTTCTGGTGAAGCAGGGAGACGGAGGCTGTTCCTCCTCTGTGTTCCGCCTCTCCCTGGTCCTGGGTGGCCTCCTGCTGCTTCTTGGTGTTATCGCCTTCGTTGTGGCCGCTTTCGCAGCCCGCAGGACTGTCGTAGTCGGACAGGTGAGGTGCCCTTGACCTGAAAGCTCTGTAGATGAGGTAGTGAACCTGAAGATCCTGTAGGTGAGGTATTGGTGGTCACTGTCTTACGGATAATATGCACAGTCAGTGACGAGTCTTGATTACCAGGTAAGTCTTACTAAAAGTAGCTGTCTCAAAGTAAGCCTTCTTTCTCTCTTTCTCTTTTCTCTCTCTCTCTCTCTCTCTCTCTCTCTCTCTCTCTCTCTCTCTCTCTCTCTCTGTAGTTTGTGTTAACTACCACGTAACTAATCATCTTTCCTGTGATAACTTCACAGCTGTAACAGCAGCAGTTAGAAGTCCACTGGCGTGGAAGACTGTTAAGAGTCAAGGTTCTCGCTGGAACGGCCATGGGGAGTTTCAATCATCGGAAGGAAAGGAAACAATACATTGTATCATTTATTCATTTTCATCATCGGTTAATAATTCAGTGGATGTATAATTGTCACTCTTAGCAGCCTCTGCTAAGAGTGATAATTTATTGCGTAATTATCAGTGCCAGCTAGACACTGAACTCTTGCTATTTATGATGTGTTGTCTCTGACTAAACAACATTATATATATATATATATATATATATATATATATATATATATATATATATATATATATATATATATATATATATATGTATATATATATATATATATATATATATATATATATATATATATATATTTATATTATTATTATTATTATTATTATTATTATTATTATTATTATTATTATCACACTGGCCGATTCCCACCAAGGCAGGGTGGCCCGAAAAAGAAAAACTTTCACCATCATTCACTCCATCACTGTCTTGCCAGAAGGGTGCTTTACACTACAGTTTTTAAACTGCAACATTAACACCCCTCCTTCAGTGAGGGAGAGAGAGAGAGAGAGAAAAATCAAAATAAAAAATATGACAGCACTTCCATTCCCACCAAAGTAATAAATTGCATCACTATTCGTAAAGGCTGTATACTGAGCAATGAATGAAAGAAAATTAATAACAAATTAAGGCAGACAAATATCCGTATTTAAGCATATTAATATAAGGTCAAATGACCTTAATTCACTTAGATGTCATGTGTAAGTCTTAACATTATTGTGACACTTGACATCAGGTGTGTCATGCCAGTCAGCAACTTTAAACAAGACATCAGTTTTTTTTCCCGCGTTAATTATCTTTAAACCAGGTATCAGCATAGTGTTATCAGTGAGTTCCTCGTTATTTTCAAACGAGGCATCGTATTTGGTTTATTTTTTTAAACCAAACATTAGAATTTGCTGTCACTTGCTCATCGTCTTTAAACCAGGCATCAGTATCAGCTGTCAGCTGCTCATCTTTAACCCCGGGGACCTGCGAGGTCACCAGATGGATCTCTATTTTTAAGTATAAAATAATGAGGTCGGGTCATGTTGGGGCTGTGTAGAGAGGGGGTTGTGTTGCACGGTACCACACTCACCTCTGGTCCACATAGAGAGGGGGTTGTGTTGCACGGTACCACACTCACCTCTGGTCCACATAGAGAGGGGTTGTGTTGCACGGTACCACACTCACCCCTGGTCCACATAGAGAGGGGTTGTGTTGCACGGTACCACACTCACCTCTGGTCCACATAGAGAGGGGTTGTGTTGCACGGTACCACACTCACCCCTGGTCCACATAGAGAGGGGTTGTGTTGCACGGTACCACACTCACCCCTGGTCCACATAGAGAGGGGTTGTGTTGCACGGTACCACACTCACCTCTGGTCCTCATTCACCTTTATTTCTCCCATAATTAGACCAGGATGATCATCATCAGTGATTAACATTTAACACGGTCTATTTTTTCATTTGCGTTGAACTTTTTACCTTTCAAAATATGGAAGAATAAATCTTGCCTTTTTTTTTTAATTTTATAGTCACTAAATACTGGCACTTCCAGTGTTTAGTTTGCAGGAGTAACCGGTGAGGGAGACGCAGTTTTATATCTTCTCCAGTAACTATAAGACGTGACCACAGCTTGTGGTAAGCAGAGAGTGAGATGAGATTTCGCGAATCTCTCTTGATGGTCACAACATATCAATGTCGAAATATATCATTGTCGAATAGTTTAGTAAAACTATTCGACCTTCGTCCTGTATGACCCCTATTTGCTTATTGTTCTTCATATGAATATTGTAATCGACTTTTAATGTTACGATGCACCAAAATCTAGTGTTATTGTTATTAAAATTACAAAGTGAGCTGAACCAATGTATTATTATTATTATTATAATCAAAAAAGAAGCGCTAAGCCACAAGGACTATACAGCGCTGCAGGGCAGGAAGGAAGCGAGGGCATCAGGTGGCAAAAGGGAGATGGATGAGTAATAGGTTACGGATAACAGCGGGGTAGTGGATGGTGAAAGGGTAAAGGGCAGCAAGAGACTGAACTAGAAAGGGCTGAGGGGAGTGCGAAAAGTATCATCCGAGTTTGTGGAGTAAATCAGTCGTTGTCAAGAAGTCAATGAGAGAGTCAGGATTAAAGGAGGGTCCATCAGCAAGAAGGGAAGGTAAAGAGAGAGTAGTAGAACGAAGACGACGTTGGAGGTAAATTCTGCGTGCTCGTTGATAGAGAGGGCAGTCTAACAGAATGTGGCTAATCGATACTGGAACTTGACACTGCTCACAGAGAGGAACAGGGTGCCTCTCCATGAGATACCCATGAGTAAGACGAGTGTGGCCAATGCGAAGGCGGGAGAGAGTGGTCTCCCAACCTCGGCACTGATGACAAGAAGACGGCCAGTAACCTATGCTCGGTTTAATAGAATGAAGTTTATTACCGAGCAGAGTTGACCAACGTTGTTGCCAACGGATGCGAAGGTGGGTAGCTATTGCAGCAAAATAGTCCAGAAATGGAACACCTCGATAGGAAATTGGTAGGTCATGTACTGCTGACCGCGCAGCAGTGTCTGCCTGTTCATTGCCCTGTACGTCGACATGACCAGGGACCCAACAAAAAACAATATCTTTATGTTTGGTAGTGTAAATCACACAACGCTGGGTGGTGGAGGATCTGAAGGTGTTCCTGATGGGACATAATAATCACTTGGATCAGAAGGTTTTTTACTAGGCTTAGTTTGATCCTGACGATTCTCTCATACACTAGTAACTATGGTGTATGAGGCACAAGTATTGCACCTGCAGCAGTAAGGCATAATACTCTCTCATACTACTGTACATACTATATATATAGGATAGTTAATTCATGTATAAACCCTCCTCTGAAACTCTTCCTCCGCAGTTGAAACACAACTTACAGCCATAATACAAGACACAAAAATCTCTTTACTATTCCCCATGTTCGCCTCAACCTGTGTAATAATTCATTGCGCATAAAAGGTCCTAAAATCTGGACTCTTTACTTGAAGAATCTAGAGGTTCCCTATCAACCAACCACTACAAAATTACTGAAAGCACTTTTTAATCTTAATGTAATCCTGACAGTAATTTGCAATGGTAAGCAAATCTGTTGTTTATATCCTGTCCTCTCTCTCTCTGTTCTTGTTTCAACATTCTTTTACCTCCCATATATAAATAGATAAGCATATACTATGTCATAATATATTTTTACTGTAATTTAAATAACTGGTACCACTCACCCTGCTAAACTAGACGATTATATTCTCTTACTGTGACTTTTTTATAATCAACCTTTCGTTTGTATCTATTTTTTAACTTCCTACTAATACTGCGTATTGATAGGAACTTGTGAAAACAAAAAGAAAACATTAATTAAACAATAAAACTGAGTAAATTGTAAATAGTGCTGCCCGAGATGCGTTTTATTCTATGGGTCTTCAGATTATTGTATGTCCTGGGCAGTAATACTGAAATATAGATTAGTTTTTACATTTTTATTTGACCAAAATTTGTAATAACTGCTACAAATGTTATAATAAATCCCCCCCAAAAAAAAATCCATTTGCAGTTATAAGTAATAAAAATTTTATTTTCAGGCTGGCAGAAATGCTCTGTGTAACCAGAGGTTTTCTATAACGTATGTCAATAATGTCGACTGTTCCTGAATCAAGAGTAAATTGTACCTTTTGCAAAATTGTGTCTCCCAATCCATTTGGTGTCGTATCTGTAGCATTTCTGTTTAAGGAATTTGCTTCACTTACAGTATTGTGTATGGGACCACGGTACTTGGCCCTGGGTTCACAGTACTTCCCTGAAACCATAGTACTCGACCCTAGGACCACAATGTCTGGTCTGAGGGCTACAGAACCCAGCACTTGGGTCGCTGCCTGCGGACCTTCCTGACACTCACTCACCCTTCCCTTCTAATCAATTCTGCCATCACTTGTGGCTGGGTTACAACATTGATTAACGCCTTGTTGTTTGCCCAGCGACCTCGCTTTAAAGCTTATAATTCAATTTCTAATACAAATATTTTTAAGAGCATTGCAATGATGGGTGTGATGCAGTGGGCGTAGTACCTAGTAATATACGAAACCTATATTAGGCAGCTGGGGGGGGGATGGGTTCCAGCCTTCTGTATGTGTTACAAATAATATATCTGTTAGCATCTAGCTCCTGGGTCATGCATCTCCCGGGTACACTTGTAACATTTCACAGGACGGAGAGGTGAATATGGTTAACCGGGTATCCTCATACACTTAATATCTCACAATGTAACAATGGTGTTTATATGTACGCATGTCTTAGGACGGAGGGGTGACGATGGTAGACCGCGTAGCTTCTTCACACAACGCTCAGGTGGACGCTCTCCTCCTGGTGGGTCTTGTGGCTGTCACTCTGGGCTCATCAGTGGTCGCCGCTGCTCTCATCTCCCGCACCTTCTGCTCTAGACCCGAGGAACCTCCATATCCCTTCAGGTGAGTGGTTACCTTATTCCTTCAAGTGAGTGGTTTCCTTGTGTTTCATAGCCTGCTTAACCTATGTAATAGAAAGAAAGATACAATATTGTCCTGTGAATTCAGTAACCACTTCCTATGAGCGAACCAACATGGTTCATTACCTCCTGATAGGATTGAAGAGAACTTGTGGATTATTCCATTCACACGTTACACATATTTTCGAAACAATGAAAACGTTTAGTTGGTCCCAGACAAATTATTTTATATTTCTATAGCTTACTGGAGTCCATGTTATGATTACCAAGTCATAAGTTGGACAGACTGACAGATTGTTAAGGCCTTGCGTGTAATTTTAAACCATTTGTAAGATTTTCAATTAACACACACACACACACACCTACACACACACACACACACACACACACACACACACACACACACACACACACACACACACACACACACACACACACACATATATATATATATATATATATATATATATATATATATATATATATATATACATACATATATAGTACAAGGAATTTGCAAGAGCAGGTGAAATATATACAAACACTGATCTCTGGCTGAAGGAGACTCAAACCTACGAACCTTGGAACAAGGTACGCAGTGCTTAACCAATCTACCCACACTGGACCAATACCTTGGAGTCCAGCTTGCGCTAGATTTTGATCCAAGGCAGCCAGCTTTCAGGGAGAAGGCTTACAGCTTTTCATCTCATCTCCTGCATGCATCAGCCTTACTAGAGATATTAACAATGCAAGGAATTCGCAAGAGCAGGCGAAATATACACAAACACTGATCTCTGGCTGAAGGAGACTCGAACCTACGAACCTTGGAACAAGGTACGCAATGCTTTACCAATCTACCCATGTGTATATTTCGCCTGCTCTTGCTAATTCCTTGCATTGTTAATATCTCTAGTAAGTCTGATGCATGCAGGGGATGAGATGAAAAGCTGTAAGCCTTCTCCCTGAAAACTGGCTGCCTTGGATCAAAGTCTAGTGCAAGCTGGACTCCAAGGTATTGGTCCAGTGTGGGTACATTGGTAAAGCACTGCGTACCTTGTTCCAAGGTTCGTAGGTTCGAGTTTCCTTCAGCCAGAGATCAGTGTTTGTGTATATTTCGCCTGCTCTTGCGAATTCCTTGCATTTTTAATATCTCTAGTAAGGCTGATGCATGCAGGGGATGAGATGAAAAGCTGTAAGCCTTCTCCCTGAAAGCTGGCTGCCTTGGATCAAAGTCTAGCGCAAGCTGGACTCCCAGGTATTGGTCCAGTGTGGGTAGATTGGTAAAGCACTACGTACCTTGTTCCAAGGTTCGTAGGTTCGAGTCTCCTTCAGCCAGAGATCAATATATATATATATATATATATATATATATATATATATATATATATATATATATATATATATATATATATATATAACAAGTCGGCCGTCTCCCACCGAGGCAGGGTGACCCAAAAACGAAAGAAAATCCCAAAAAGAAAATACTTTCATCATCATTCAACACTTTCACCTCACACATAATCACTGTTTTTGCAGAGGTGCTCAGAATACAACAGTTTCGAAGCATATATATATATATATATATATATATATATATATATATATATATATATATATATATATATATATATATATATATATATATATATATATATTCAACGCCCGTTATTTCTTATTTTTTTTCGATAAATATTGACGTTTATTTTCATTTTTGCTGTCCCACAAAAGTCACTCTGAACATCGGGAAATTAAATATTATATCGATGTATATCTCACAGGATGGGTGAGTACGTGCTGGAGCCTGCAATCTCCCCGTCCGAGAACAAGGTGCCTGTGACGGAACGACTGATGCAGGTGCAGCCAGCGTGGGGTCTAGCAAGATACACGAGCGTCAGGAGTGTCATGCCTCTCCCATGACTCGTGGTACCGTCCTGCCGAGTAGCAGCCAGGGATTAAGCCTTCAAGGCAGCAACAGAGAAGAGAGAACAAGCCTCTCTTTCTCTTTCTCTGAGGTTGGACAGTTTCTCCTTCCAGGGGAGATAGGTCTTCTATGACCATGTCCTTTTGAGAAAGGCCTCCTCGGGTCTTGCCCGACAAGCAGGAGTCGAGCTGATCTCTTCTACGCAACATTCCTTGAAAGATCTGGAAGCTCATACATCACAGAAACAAAATACTAATTGAATTCCTCCTACGTCAGAATTGGAACATTACATTTCTTATTCTTCGTTGACCAGTCTGCCAGGTCTAGAAGAATAAAAACCATTTTAAATTCAACTAATTCATCGATCATGAAAATTAAACTCCGTATCTTGAACCTTCGAGACAATATTTCATGTATTGTTGTCATAATGATGTACATGGCAGCGATGATTGTTGAAAGTGGTGTGATGTATATCAGGTTATGTTTTTATAAGTCGTATATTTTTCTTGTCGATTTGGGTTATTTCTTGAAAAATTCACTCAACCTCAATACAAATAAAAATAAAGGTGTGTTGTTTCTCTTTCTTCAGGAAGTTTTATGTTCATGTGTAATGTGTTAATGTTGCTGGTTCCTGCATAATTTAAGTCTAATCAGGAAATTTATTGTGAAGAATGTTCATTAATTAAAAAGCGAGCTAATTCTTCCTTGATTTTAAAACGAAGTAACTCAGCTAAATAGTCCACTTAATGCTGTCATTTGCTATCACAGACGAGATGATAATTATCCTACGCCCCAACTTGTTCCACTCATCAACAGGCTTGATCTTGTGACTGTGCACTGCAGGTCCTAACTCGTGTGCCACACATGTGCATCAGGTATGTACATGTGTGTAGCATAATTGTATACGTGTGCCACTGTTCTGTGTATGTGTGTACCACACATATGCATCTTAGGTCTGTACATGAGTGTAACACATTTGTATATGTGTGCCACAGATGTGTACACATGTGTGCAACCTTGAATACATGCAGTTGGCACAGTTTTTGAAGATGTCTAGGAATCCCTCATCAGGCCCATATAGAAAAAAAAAACTTGAAAAATGCAAAGATCTACACTGAAAGCAGGATCCCTGCTTACTGCTAAGACCCTTGTATCTGCTTCCTATTTGATCTCCCGTTTTGTCCGGATGAAGGATCTCCAGACATTATGAAAAATTTTGTCAACAATTTCCATTTTTCTTGAGGGTGTTTTGATATTTAATTTTCACATTTTCGAGAGACATATATATATATATATATATATATATATATATATATATATATATATATATATATATATATATATATATATATATATATATATATATATATATATATATATATATAGATAGATAGATATATAAATATATATAATTATATATATAATATATATATAATATATATATATATATATAAATATATATTATATATATATATTATATATATATATATATATATATATATATATATATATATATATATATATATATATATATATATATATATATATATTTTACCTTGAGCTCCAGCCTAATCTAAATAAAGTATTTCGAGAATTTTTTTTTAAATCGTATATAAAAAAATGAGGATTTAACAGATTTACACCTGGAGTAAACCTGCTAAATAATGTTTCCCAGAAGAATGCATGCCCGATGTTTGTCAGAGTACCTCACCTGGATTTTCTAAATATCAGCAGCCTTTACTTCTTCCTGTAAGTCCTTTGAAGATGTGTGTACGGTCACACGAAAGCACTCCGGTGTGTGGAAGTTAACCACTTGTAGTAACACGAGCAGATCTCAGTTCGAGGTGCTCAGTCTACAGTGATTAATTTAAGTAGTTTAAAAGTTTTCCGTGTGTGTGTGTGTGTGTGCTTGTGCCTCCATGGTAAAATCCTCAGACTACCTTCTCAAAATCAAATAAAACTCTTTGAAATATTAAAACACTCTCTCTCTCTCTCTCTCTCTCTCTCTCTCTCTCTCTCTCTCTCTCTCTCTCTCTCTCTCTCTCTCTCTCTCTCTCTCTCTCTCTCTCTCTCGCTCTCTCTCTCTCTCTCTCTCTCTCTCTCCCGTCCTCCCTCTCTCTCTCCCCCCCCCTGATCATTGGTTTGACGAAGAGTTTCTTTCCAATATTTTAAGCACGTCTTATGTTGAAATAACTTACTGTTTACGAAATGGACCTTTCAACCAGCAGAAGGTTTCGATCAAACGAACAATAACTGGTCAGAGCGGTCCCTCACGTAGCTAAGACCCGCGTCAAGACACCCGTCAGGAGAAACCTTCCCAATTCTCATGACAGGTAAACTATCCCTGACTAACCTCCTGTCAGTTTCCAGCCTCAGTTGCCTATGTCAGCTGCTTCGAACCAAGTTGTCTGGCTCAGATGGTTGGAAGCCGCGAGACATAGCTCGTACGTGTGACTCTTGTTGCTTCTTCTTGTTACAGATTAGCTTCCCATCTCTTCAGCTCTGCCAACGATATACTGTAAAGGTATATATAGTGTGTCTTCAAGTGTATATTTAATATGTCAGTGATGTCACTGTTCGTGTATCATGTTACAAAAGTGTATAATGAAGTTGGCCTTTTCATGTACTCGGCCTTTGACAATTATTATGTTTCCTTTCTTCTCAAGTTATTTTTTATTTTTTTTTGTAAAGAAGATTGGTATTTAATGGTGTGCCAATTGCTGTTATAAAAAATACTGTAAGACAAATAGTTGTTTGTTGGTTAGGATATATGAAGGGAAATTACTCATTCTATTTTAAGCAGAGTTAATACATGTATGCTACAGAAGTAGTTTGACCTGCGGGCTACGCTCGTAGGCTCGTACAAAACTAGCTCACCAGAGGATATGACCTGGTGTCCCAAGTGCGCTCGTATTGATTTGTAATACTTCTGTAGTCGTTGTGACTTCTAGAAAATATATTTTAGAGGAGTGTTGGCTTACTGTCTTTTTCCTTTCTTAAACCTCAGCGTGATGAGGTCTGAGTGTAGTGCTTGACTGTAGCTCTCGGGTCACGCAAAACAACTGAGAATTGCGCACAGCGTGTTTTGTATCTGGGATATATATAAATATATATCATTTACCAATCTGCGGCAGGCCAGGACTCGACCCTACGAACCTTGTGCCGCCTCCGGAGACAGCACAATGTACGCATCACCTTACCACTAGACCATTGATAAATGATCTAAAATCACATGTTTCGTGATTTCGTTACTATATAGACTGCTTGTTGAGGAGGGTATTCAAACAGGATGAGACTGAAATTAATCCTTGAAATACCACTGCCACGAATGTCCTCGGACCAAGGCAAATACGTGCTGTGTGCTTGGTTCTTGTAGGATCGGTGGCGTAGTGGTAAGGTGATGTGTACATTATGCTGTCTCTGGAGGCGGTACAAGGTTCGTAAAGTCGAGTCCTAGCCTGCCGCAGTTTGGTAAATGATTTAAAATCACTTGTTTCGTGATTTCATTGATATATACATATATATATATATATATATATATATATATATATATATATATATATATATATATATATATTATATATATGTCGTGCCGAATAGGCAGAACTTGCGATCTTGGCTTAAATAGCAACGCTCATCTTGCCATATAGGACAAGTGAAAATTTGTGTATGCAATAATTTCGCCAAAATCATTTTGAACCTAACAAAAAAAATATATTTGATTGTGTTTGTTTAGTACTAAATTATTGTAAACATATTTAAAATATATTTAGTTGGGTTAGGCTAAAATAAATTGTTCTTGTTATAATAAGGTTAGGTAAGTTTTCTAAGATTCTTTTGATGCAAAATTAAAAATTTGTACATTAACATTAATGAAAAAAATATATCTTTAAACGTATAAGAGAAAATTTCAGAAAGGACTTAATTTTAAATGAGTTTTACATATTCGGCACGACATATATATATATATACATGTATATATATATATATATATATATATATATATATATATATATATATATATATATATTTATATATATTTATATATTTATATATATATATCTATATATGTATATATATATATATATATATCTATATATATATATATATATATATATATGTATATATGTATATATATATATATATATTTATATATATATATATATATATATATATATATATATATATATATATATATATATGTATATATATATATATATATATATATATATATATATATATATATATATATATATATATATATATATATATATATATATATATATATATATATGTGTGTGTGTGTGTGTGTGTGTGTGTGTGTGTGTGTGTTCATTCTTTTCGGGATTAAATCTGATTGAATCCCATTCCACTTGAGCTGTGATTTATAAGGGTTTAGCGCTTGTCCGTGAAAGATAATAATTATTATTTCTATTATTATTATTATTATTATTATTATTATTATTACACAAAAAACTAAACCTTCTTGAATTAAATAGCTCCGCCACTTGTACTGAGATTCTGCATATATAGATAAATCTGTCTTGAAGGGGAGTGTGTGATGGGCAAGGTCAGGTCTCTCAGGAACTAGGAGTCGCCCTCCCAGACCTTCTGAATCAGTTCTCCCATTCCCGCAGCGGGAGGGGGGGGGGTGACCTCTACGTGTTTAGCGCTTTCCCGGTGAGTGTAATAAATAATATGTTGACTAATTTAGTTTCCATTTTACTGTCAGTGATGTGTAATTGGTTAAACTGGATTGCCCACTACCCTAAACTACCTGAATGTAATATCTAAAAAATAATGTAACTTTGATTAAATTAATTGAAATCGAATGTAACCAAAACTAACCTAAATGATATACAACAGTGATAAGATGATGAATAAGACTCATGTGCAACGCTTAAATGTCTTTATTGATGAAAGGTTTCACCAACACCGTAGGTTTCATCAGTTGAACAGGTGATTACATTACTGGAGGCAGTAGAAGGAGTAGAGAGGCAATTTTGAGGGGATCAGTCCCTCAACCATGACAGAAGTCGGCCAGTCTCTAAGTAAGAGACTGACCAACTTCTATCAAGGTTGATGCACTCTGTTATCTCATAATTCCCCATCTACTTCTATTGTCTCCAGTATTGTAATCACTTCTGTATTCTGTAGAAGGCACTTACTGTAGAGGGTAAATGTGTTAACATGACTTCTAAGTGATGCACATGTGGCTTACTCATCTAGGCTATATTTTCTTTTAACACATCGGCTGTTACCCACCGAGGAAGGTAACCTGCCTCGGTAACGTGCCTCGATATCCTGCCTCGGTAACCTACTTCGGTATCCTGCCTCGGTAACCTGCCTCGATATCCTGCCTCGGTAACCTGCCTCGGTACCCTGCCTCGGTAACCTACTTCGGTATCCTGCCTCGGTAACCTGCCTCGGTAACATGCCTCGGTAACCTGCCTAGGTAACCTACCTCGGTGGACAACACCATCACTGCCCTGCCAGAGGCATTTGGATACTACAGATCAATAACTGGAGCATTTCTCCACCCTGTCTAACCTAATATAACTTAATATATCCTATGGTAATCTTAACACCAGTCAGCCTTTGATATTATGGACTGATAGCGGGTGTTGATCGAGTGTCCGTTAAATCCGAATAACACCAAAAAAAAAACTAAAAAAAAAAAAGAATTCAATTAAGTACTCTAATATAGTCTTAATATTGTCCACACAATTCGTGGTTATCTTCCAATAAACATTGAAAATAAAATAGATAAAAGCACAATTTACCCACTAGATTTTACCCATTATAAAAATCAATTCAATCGAGGTCCATTTTATAAAGGAAATATTACGAAATAAAGCAGGAGTTTGTGATGGATAAACAAACATTATAAACAAACATTATAAACAAACATTATAAACAAACATTATAAACAAACATTATAAACAAACATTATAAACAAACATTATAAACAAACATTATAAACAAACATTATAAACAAACATTATAAACAAACATTATAAACAAACATTATAAACAAACGTTATAAACAAACATTATAAACAAACATTATAAACAAACATTATAAACAAACATTATAAACAAACATTATAAACAAACATTATAAACAAGACTCTCTCCAACAGCCAGGGATTAAATGCAAATATAATCTCCATATACATAAAACTACACGTGGTATAGCCTAGTCCTAGGAATGGCAAACTCCAATTTCCTTGCCTGAGAAACTCATGCAAATTTTACAAGGCGTCTGAGAGACAAACATCTTTTATACTTGTAATTTTATCATAAGACCAATAATGGTTGGTGAGTTTGCGGTGAGGACGAGCAGTGAGCGTGAGGGTGAATACTCATGAAGTGGTGAGAGAGAGAGAGAGAGAGAGAGAGTAAAACAACCAGCTCCTAGATTGTAAAAAAATGGTAGGAACTCTTAACGTAACTCTGTGAAAACTCTTGTGCAAATAAATGGGAGAGTGTACATTCACATGGGAATACTTGAGATAGACAGAGCAGAGGACTGGAGAGCCACACCGAGGCTATCTCCTGAGAGCCACACCGAGGCTCTCTCCTGAGAGCCACACCGAGGCTCTCTCCTGAGAGCCACACCGAGGCTCTCTCCTGAGAGCCACACCGAGGCTATCTCCTGAGAGCCACACCGAGGCTATCTCCTGAGAACCACACCGAGGCTATCTCCTGAGAACCACACCGAGGCTATCTCCTGAGAACCACACCGAGGCTATCTCCTGAGAACCACACCGAGGCTATCTCCTGAGAACCACACCGAGGCTATCTCCTGAGAGCCACACCGAGGCTATCTCCTGAGAACCACACCGAGGCTCTCTCCTGAGAGCCACACCGAGGCTATCTCCTGAGAACCACACCGAGGCTATCTCCTGAGAACCACACCGAGGCTCTCTCCTGAGAGCCACACCGAGGCTATCTCCTGAGAACCACACCGAGGCTATCTCCTGAGAACCACACCGAGGCTCTCTCCTGAGAGCCACACCGAGGCTGTCTCCTGAGAGCCACACCGAGGCTCTCTCCTGAGAGTCACACCGAGGCTGTCTCTTGAGAGCCACACCGAGGCTATCTCTTGAGAGCCACACCGAGGTTATCTCCTGAGAACCACACTGAGGCTCTCTCCTGAGAGCCACACCGAGGCTGTCTCCTGAGAGCCACACCGAGGCTATCTCTTGAGAGCCACACTGAGGTTATCTCCTGAGAACCACACCGAGGGTATCTCCTGAGAGCCACACCGAGGATATCTCCTGAGAGCCACACTGAGGTTATCTCCTGAGAGCCACACCGAGGCTATCTCCTTAGAACCACACCGAGGCTCTCTCCTGAGAACCACACCGAGGCTGTCTCCTGAGAGCCACACCGAGGCTATCTCTTGAGAGCCACACCGAGGTTATCTCCTGAGAGCCACACCGAGGATATCTCCTGAGAGCCACACCGAGGATATCTCCTGAGAGCCACACCGAGGTTATCTCCTGAGAGCCACACCGAGGATATCTCCTGAGAGCCACACCGAGGTTATGTCCTGAGAGCCACACCGAGGATATCTCCTGAGAGCCACACCGAAGCTATCTTCTGAGAGCCACACCGAAGCTATCTCCTGAGAGCCACACCGAAGCTATCTCCTGAGAGCCACACCGACGCTATCTCCTGAGAACGATCTACTTTTATCTAGATTAAGGACTCTCGCGTATTATTTAGGCTTATGAGTCAAGGATAGAAAAGCAGGAGAGAGAGAGAGAAAAAAAAAAGGGGGGTAGAGAGAGAGAACAAAACAAATTCCTCTGACTCGTCATGTGTGAAAACTGGCAGTGAACAAAATAAAAAAACACGTAGTTGTTTGCAATAAATTCTCTGGATGGCAAGGATGTTGTTTATCTTCTTTGTTTACGTTTGTTTAAGCTCTGCTGCACGTTAACCATCCTACACTTTCCAAATTATACACATTCATTTCATCCATTAATTATTTTATACTGAACATAATTGTCATTGCTTTTTAGAATTACTTCTACTACTACTACTACTACTACTAATAATAATAATAATAATAATAATAATATAATATTATTATTATCACATGGACCGTCACCGACCATGACAGGGTTGTCCTTCATTTTATAACCGTCATTTTATAACCGTCATTTTATAACCGTCATTTTATAACCGTCATTTTATAACTGTCATTTTATAACTGTTATACAGTTATAAAATTGCAACATTAACACTCCTCCTTCAGAGTGCAGACACTGTACTTTTCATCTCCAGGACTCAAGTCCGGCCTGCCGGTTTCCCTGAACCCCTTTATAACTGTTACCCTACTCACACGCCAACAGCATGTCAAGTCCTAGAAACCATTTGTATTTATTTGCTCCTATCTAACACGCTCATGCATGCTTGCTGGAAGTCCAAACCCCTCGCACACAAAACCTCTTTTACTCCCTCCAACCTTTCCTAGGCCGACCGCTACCCGGCCTTCCCTTCACTACAGATTTAAAAGGTCTCGAAGTCATTCTATTTTGTTCCATCCTCTCTACATGTTCGAACCACCTCAACAACCCGTCCTCAGCCCTCTGGATAATAGTTTTGGTAATCCTGCACCTGCTCCTAATTTCCAAACTACGAATTCTCTGTATTATATTCACACCACATATTGTCACCACATATTGCCCTTCAATCTGATATCTAATCTTTCGCCACTTATATTTTTTATTATCCTCATCACCTTACTCTTTCCTATATTCAATTTTAACTTTCTTCTTTTACATACCCTACCAAACTCATCCACCAACTTCTGCAACCTCTCTTCAGAATCTTCCAAAAGCACACATAGTGTCATCAGCAAAGAGCGACTGTGACAACTCCCACTTTATGTTAGATTCTTTGTCTTTTAACCACACACCTCTTGCCAACACGCGAGCATTCACTTCTCTTACAACCCCATCTACAAATATATTGAACAACCATGGTGACATCACGCATCCCTGTCTAAAGCCTACTTTTACTGGGAAATAATCTCCCTCTCTCCTACATACTCGTCTAACCTGAGCCTCACTTTTCTCGTAAAAACTCTTCACTACTTTCAGTAATCTACCTTCTATTCTATCCATTTGCAACATCTGCCACATTGCCCCCATATCCACCCTATCATACGCCTTTTCCAAATCCATAAATGCCACAAAAGCCTCTTTACCCTTAACTAAATACTGTTCACCTAAATGTTCCACTATAAACACTTGGTCTACACACCCCCTACCTTTCCTAAAGCCTCCTTGTTCATCTTCTATCCTTCTCTCCGTCTTACTCTTAATTCCTTCAATAATAGCTCTACCATACACTTTACCACGTATGCTCAACAGACTTATTCAGCTATAATTTTTGCACTCTCTTTTGTTCCCTTTGCCTTTATACAGAGGATCTATGCATGCTTTCTGCAAATCCCTAGGTACCTTACTCTCTTCCATACATTTATTAAATAAAGCACCAAACCACTCCAAAACTATATCTCCACCTACTTTTAACATTTCTGTCTTTATTCCATCAATCCCAGCTGCTTTACCACTTTTCATTCTGTCCACTGCCTCACGAATTATCCCCCACACGCACAACTCGCTCTTCCTCACTCCTACAAGATATTATTCCTCCTCGCCCTGTACACGAAATCACAGCTTCCCTATCTTCATCAACTTTAAATAATTCCTCAAAATATTCCCTCCATCTTCCCGATACCTCTAATTCTCCACTTAATAACTCTCCTCTCCTATTTTTAACTGTCAAATCCATTCGTTCCTTAGACTTCCTCAACTTATTAATCTCACTCCAAAACTTTTTCTTATTTTCAACGAAATTTGTTGATGACATCTCACCCACTCTCTCATTTGCTCTCTTTTTACATTTCTTCACCACTCTCTTAACCTCTCTTTTTCTTTCCATATACTCCTCCCTCCTTGCATCACTTGTACTTTATAAAAACCTCTCACATACTAACTTTTTCTCCCTTACTACTCTCTTTACATCATCATTCCACCAACCGCTCTTCTTCTTCCCTCCTGCACCCACTTTCCTGTAACCACAAACTTCTGCTGAACACTCTAACACTACATTCTTAAACCTACCCCATACATCTTCGACCCCATTGCCTATACTCTCACTAGCCCATCTATCCTCCAATAGTTGTTTATATCTTACCCTAACTGCCTCCTCCTTAGTTTATAAACCTTCACCTCTCTCTTACTTGCTGCTTCCATTCTCCTTGTATCCCATCTATCTTTTACTCTCACTGTAGCTACAACTAAAAAGTTATCTGATGTATCTATGGCCCCTGTATAAACATGTACATCCTGAAGTCTACTCAACAGTCTTTTATCTAATTATTATTACTATTATTATTAATATAATTATTATTATTATTATTATTATTATTATTATTATTATTATTATTATTATTATTATTATTGTTATTATTATTATTATTATTATTACTATATAAATTTATAAATACTATGCTCTTTCTTCCGAGGGATCAAAATGCTTCTAGTTCCTCCCAGAAAGTTGCAGTTGGTCTATCGCCTCATTTGAGCAATATTACGGATATTTTTTTTCGTTCTCAGTACCATCTGTCATTGTGTTCCTCACGTGTGTGTCAGACCGTAGCGTCCACACCGTTGTCCATAATATTTCCGGATAGCGAAGATCATCTGTAGTCTTCGCCAAATATTGTCTTGAAAGAAAAGATCTTGCTTTGGAAATCGAGATCTTCCGTGACACGTATTTTTTTTTTTTGTCCGAGAATTAAGTTACTGTTGTCAAGTTTTGAGCATGAAGTTTAAAAGAGTGAAGAAGTTCGTTTGATGAAGAACGAGCGAACTTCTCGCTGTAACGTTAATTTTCAGTGAGAATATATATATATATATATATATATATATATATATATATATATATATATATATATATATATATATATATATATATATATATATATATATATATATATATATATATATATATATATATATATCTATATATATATATATATATATATATATATATATATATATATATATATATATATATATATATATATATATATATATATATATATATATATATATAATTAAAACATTGGCAAGTGTTTCATCCGAGGCTTCACCAAGCAGAGGGAAGTGGTGTGGAGAAAGGCTGAGATGCACGTAGCAGTGTCAAGGAGACACTGAGAGCCGGAGGAAGTGGAGATTCTGGGAAGTTCTCTAATTCTGTCTCTTCATCTCTCACATCCAGATGGAAGTTGCACCAGTACTACAGACGCTAGTAAAGTTCTTCCCAAAAAAGGAAAAAAAATCGGAAAAGACTCATAGACTTTTGATATATGTCTATCACATGGACAGTTTTATCTCTCTTTCCTTCTCTCTCTCTCTCTCTCTCTCTCTCTCTCTCTCTCTCTCTCTCCTTACACAGGGTATGACAAGGTTAGGCTAAGGATCCTTAACTTTATTGACAAGCTGTTGACAAGTTAAAGATTCCCAACTTTATTGACAAGCTAAGAGCTGTTACCTACAACAGCTCATTTGAAAGCATTTTTATTGTTATGAAACATACAAGTAGGGAACAGGATGAAGTTGGAGCCATCTGTGGGCCAGCATTTTCATTTGATCAACTGACTTTATCTCATTGACATCATAATGCTATATGAATGTGTTCCAGACTCGAGTCATCCTGGGGATAAATGATCTCAGATGAAGTGATGTTCTGGAGAAGGGTACAGCCAGAGTGAAGTTGCTGCTTTCTGCCCGTCTTGTGGTATAGAAGCTTGCTTCTCGCTGTCCTTGAGGTGGAGCCAAGTGTACTAATTTGACAATGTTGGTCTTATACATAACAGTAAGGCCGCCCACATCCCTCCTGTGTTGAAGGCTCTGCTGAAATGAAAGATCTATCCAGGATGGGTCCAAGCGAGAGATAAGACATTTTGGTCTGTTCTCTACTCTGTCAAGCAGTCGCAGATGAAAGGGAGGGGGCAGGCAAACCAAGAAAGCATAGCATACTCAAGATGTAAGTGTACTTGTGCCTCATACAGAATCTTGTAACCCCTACTGTCAAGTAGGGGTCTCTTTTCGTTTTTTTTTTTCACAGGGTTTGACAATGTTAGGTTAAGGATCCCTAACTTTTTTGAAAGGCTATTTACTCTCTCTGTCTCTCTCTCTCTCTCTCTCTATCTATCTATCTATCTATCTATCTATGTATCTATCTCTCTCTCGTCATCCTAACTGGGTTCTTAGAAAGGATTACCCTCGCCACCTACACACTGGGGAGGATGTTTAGCATACGCGTCTCTCATTACCTGGTAATCACATCCTGGTATGTTAGTCAATTCGCTGAAGTCACCTGCTGGACTCACCTTGCTCTTCTCCTCCTCTCACTTGTACTCTTCCTGCTTCTTTCACTGGTACTCTTCCTGCTCCTGTTACTCTTCCTGCTCATATCACTTGTACCCTTCCTTATGCCTTATGAACTGATCACGTTATTATCTCTTCATTTCTTTTACTGTTTCCGTAAGTCTCCCCTGTATTCGACTGATGAAGGTGTGGCACGTGTTTAATTTTTCACTCTGTCGTAGGTAATGAAGTATTTTTGACAGTTGCTTAACAGCGGACAGACGACATGCAGCCTTACTGATTCTTTCAGTAGTCGAAAGGTTTTAAGTTTTTAAGTCGAATTAATCAACCAACCATGTGAACTGAAGGGTCAACACAAGGTAATCAGGTAGAGATTTTGGTCAATATGTATGTATGTATATATATATATATATATATATATATATATATATATATATATATATATATATATATATATATATATATATATATATATATATATATACATATATATCTATATATATATATATATATATATATATATATATATATATATATTATATCTCTATATATATATATATATATATATATATATATTTTGAGATATAATATATATATATATATATATATATATATAGTGTGGGGGTTGAAGAGGGTTGGAATAGTTTTAAAAATGCTGTACTAGAATGTGGGGCAGAAGTTTGTGGTTATAGGAGGGTGGGGGCAGGAGGAAAGAGGAGTGATTGGTGGAATGAAGTAAAAGGTGTAATAAAAGAGAAAAAAGGTAGCTTATGAGAGGTTTTTACAAAGCAGAAGTGTTATAAGAAGAGCAGAGTATATGGAGAGTAAAAGAAAGGTGAAGAGAGTGGTGAGAGAGTTCAAAAGGAGAGCAGATGATAGAGTGGGAGAGGCACTGTCAAGAAATTTTAATGAAAATAAGAAAAAATTTTGAAGTGAGTTAAACAAGTTAAGAAGGACTAGGGAATGAATGGATTTGTCAGTTAAAAACAGAGTAGGGGAGTTAGTAGATGGGGAGAGGGAGGTATTAGGTAGATGGCGAGAATATTTTGAGGAACTTTTAAATGTCGACGAAGAAATGGATGCGGTATTTTCATGCACTGGCCAGGGAGGTATACCATCTTTTAGGAGTGAAGAAGAGCAGGATGTGATTGTGGGGGAGGTGCGTGAGGCAGTACGTAGAATGAAAGGGGGTAAAGCAGCTGGAACTGATGGGACCATGACAGAAATGTTAAAAGCAGCGGGGTATATAGTGTTGGAGTGGTTGGTATTTTTGTTTAATAAATGTATGAAAGAGGGGAAGGTACCTAGGGATTGGTGGAGAGCACGTGTAGTCCCTTTATATGAAGGGAAGGGGGACAAAAGAGACTGTAAAAATTATAGAGGAATAAGTTTACTGAGTATACCAGGAAAAGTGTACGGTAGGGCTATAATTGAAAGAATTAGAGGTAAGACAGAATGTAGGATTGTGGATGAGCAAGGAGGTTTTAGAGTGGGTAGGGGATGTGTAGATCAAGTGTTTACATTGAAGCATATATGTGAACAGTATTTAGGTAAAGGTAGGGAAGTTTTTATTGCATTTATGGATTTAGAAAAGGCATATGATAGAGTGGATATGGGAGCAATGTGGCAGATGTTGCAAGTATATGGAATAGGTGGTAAGTTACTAAATGCTGTAAAGAGTTTTTATGAGGATAGTGAGGCTCAGGTTAGGGTGTGTAGAAGAGAGGGAGACTACTAGGGAGACTAGGTCTTAGACAGAGATGTGTAATGTCACCATGGTTGTTTAATATATTTATAGATGGGGTTGTAAAAGAAGTAAATGCTAGGGTGTTCGGGAGAGGGGTGGGATTAAATTATGGGGAATCAAATGCAAAATGGGAATTGACACAGTTGCTTTTTGCTGATGATACTGTGCTTATGGGAGATTCTAAAGAAAAATTGCAAAGGTTAGTGGACGAGTTTGGGACTGTGTGTAAAGGTAGAAAGTTGAAAGTGAGCATAGAAAAGAGTAAGGTGATGAGGGTATCAAATTATTTAGATAAAGAAAAATTGGATATCAAATTGGGGAGGAGGAGTATGGAAGAAGTGAATGTTTTCAGATACTTGGGAGTTGACGTGTCGGTGGATGGATTTATGAAGGATGAGGCTAATCATAGAACTGATGAGGGAAAAAAGGTGAGTGGTGCATCGAGGTATATGTGGAGACAAAAAAACGTTATCTATGGAGGCAAAGAAGGGAATGTATGAAAGTATAGTAGTACCAACACTCTTATATGGGTGGGAAGCTTGAGTTGTGAATGCAGCAGCGAGGAGGCGGTTGGAGGCAGTGGAGATGTCCTGTCTAAGGGCAATGTGTGGTGTAAATATTATGCAGAAAATTCGGAGTGTGGATATTAGGAGAAGGTGTGGAGTTAATAAAAGTATTAGTCAGAGGGCTGAAGAGGGGCTGTTGAGGTGGTTTGGTCATTTAGAGAGAATGGATCAAAGTAGAATGACATGGAGAGCGTTTAAATCTATAGGGGAAGGAAGGCGGGGTAGGGATCGTCCTCGAAAAGGTTGGAAGGAAGGGGTAAGTGAGGTTTTGGAGGCGAGGGGCTTGGACTTCCAGCAGGCGTGCGTGAGCGTGTTCGGTAGGAGTGAATAGAGACGAATAGTATTTGAGACCTGACGATCTGTTGGAGTGTGAGCAGGGTAATATTTAGTGAAGGGATTCAGGGAAACGGGTTATTTTTATATAGCCGGACTCGAGTCCTGGAAATGGGAAGTACAATGCCTGCACTCTAAAGGAGGGGTTCGGGATATTAGCAGTTTGGAGGGATATGTTGTGTATCTTTATACGTATATGCTTCTAAACTGTTGTATTGTGAGCACCTCTGCAAACACAGTGATTATGTGTGAGTGAGGTAAAAATGGTGAATGATGAAAGTATTTTCTTTTTGTGGATTTTCTTTCTTTTTGGGTCACCATGCCTCGGCGGGAGACGGCCGACTTGCTAAAATAAATAAATAAATAAGTAAATAAATAAATAAATAAATATATATATATATATATATATATATATATATATATATATATATATATATATATATATATACATACATATATATATATACATATATATATATATATATATATATATATATATATATATATATATATATATATATATATATATATATATATATATATATCGAAAGAGGAAAATGTTCGATTTAGGGGCCGACATTACTGCTACCGTATCCAGTGGGAGATTAAAGTCTAGAGCAGAGCTGACTTTTTCCACTTGCACAGCAACAGCAAAAGAGCACCAGGAGCAGCAGCACCAAATAGTAGCAGCAGGAGAGGCAGCAGTTGCAGCAGCAGAAGATGGAATCACAGAAGTAGCAGCAGCAATATCAACAACAGAAGGAACAGAAGCGGTAGTAGCAACAGCTGGAGCAGCAGCATCAAACAGCAACAGTAGCAAAAGGAGAAAGAGAAGGAGGAGGAGAAATAGCAGCAGCAGCAGCAGCAGCAGCAGCAGCAGTACCAGCAGCAGCAGCAGCAGCAGCAGCAGCAGCAGCAGCAGCAGCAGCAGCAGCAGCAGCAGCAGCAGCAGTAGCAGCAGCAGCAGCAGCAGTAGTAGCAGTAGCAGCAGCAGTAGCAGCAACAGGAGCAGCAACAAATGGAGCAACAGCAGCAGCACTTGACAGATCGACAGAATCGTCTCAGTAATTTATTAGTTAACACCACTTGTGCCTCACCCAGAATTAAAACCATCCACCATACTGCTAACTTTATGTTAAAACTCCAAAAGCATCTTTCTTATTTAATGCCAACACCACGAGTATTCTAGATCTGCAATACAAGTATTGCTGGCTTGCAACATGGGTACTGCATGCCTGGAACACGGGTACTGTAGGGCTACAATGCAGGTAATGCAGGCCTGCAACACAGGAACCTAAGGCCTACAACACAGGTACTAGAGTTCGTGTCAGAGACTCTGAAGCCAGATTTATGTACCCAGCTCGTGTAGGTAAAAAAAAGCGGACCAACAGACTCCTAATTGAACCAGGGATCATGTTAGTGACCCGTGACATGAGATAACAAGAGATATTGGAGTTAATCTTTGTTGCTAGTGACAAGAGATAAGAGATATTGCAGTACACAAATAACCCGCACATAAAAGACAGAAGCTTACGACGACGTTTCGGTCCGACTTGGACCATTGACAAAGTCACACTAACAGAGGAGGAGCAGGACGGCTATATAGGCAGGAAGAGGTGGAGGTAGTAGTAGTGGTAGCAGCAGCCTATATATAGCCGTCCTGCTCCTCCTCTGTTAGTGTGACTTTGTCAATGGTCCAAGTCGGACCGAAACGTCGTCGTAAGCTTCTGTCTTTTATGTGCGGGTTATTTGTGTATCGTTCCAGTCACGGTATTGTGCCTTTTTGTTATTTAGATATTGCAGATAACTTGTTTCAAGAGTAATGACTTGTTGTAACTTGGAGATCGACTAGATAACAAAAAATATGAAAGTATAGTGTATATAATATATATGAAAATATATTAAGTTTCAATAAACCAGTTCAGAACAACATTTCATTGACAATGCCATTTTTATGTTTTAATTATTAAAAGAAACGAAGAATTTAAATAAAGAGTATAATGTCATTCAACACATCATGACAGATGAAAATAAATGGTATAAAATACCAACACAATGGAAACATAAACACATATGCAGTTTAATGTGATCCTTTATTGACAATGTTTCGCCCACACAGTGGGCTTTTTCAGATCTGTGTGTGACTTGAAAAAGCCCACTGTGTGGGTGAAACGTTGTCAATAAAGGATCACATTAGACTGCATATGTGTTTATGTTTCCACATCATGACAGAGTTATATGTTCTTTGTTCTCCATATCCCTGAGACTTCACCACATTTGCTGCCCAGATTTCATAGATGAGGAACCACTGAAGATTTATGGAATTTCACCTGATCTACAATATCAATAAAAATTTTATTGACAGATTTTTTAAAATTTCGAGAAAGTACAATATTCAACCAAGAATATGTTGGTTCTGCCATATCATGAAAACTTTCTTGACATACCTTCTCTACCCAAAAGTTTTAAACTGAAAAAAAAAACTTGATGGAAGATTACATGATAATTATAACAATAGAACTGAGTAAGAGTCTAACTCTCTGTTTACTTACTTGAGACATTTATAACCACTCAGTATATCTTTAAAAGTAGGAGAAAGTCAGAGAAAGTCAGAGAAAGTCAGAGAAAGTCAGAGAAAACTGTAATACTCAAATAAATAACTGAAAGAAATATAATATAATTAAGTTTTATGAAAACATAACTAATTACAGTCTGAGTATGAGTATAGGACTGCACAAATTAGATTTATTTGCAATACGTAGAATATGGGATTATTATAACTAATAAATAGTGCATATTAGTGGAGAGGATTATAACTTGTGCTGACAAATTCACTTTCAGCTGACGTATCACTTAAGTTTTTCCTGACATGTGACCTGACTAAAACCTTGTCAACATTCTAGATGTGTCTCCCACACCCAGTGAGCAAGGTCAAATGGGAGGTCACATATGACGTCACATCTTCAATTGGGAGATTTT
>NC_091310.1:28386340-28401340 GCF_038502225.1 Cherax quadricarinatus | reverse complement strand
TACTGCTGCTGCTGCTGCTGCTGCTGCTGCTGCTGCTACTACTACTCTACTACTACCACTACCACTAGTACTACTACATGTATGAAGCGATGATTTCATTCGGGTCACTCAGTGCAGCAAGGTGTGGAGGCTCGATCCACCCTTCACTAATAAGGAAACAGATCACGAGATATATTCCTCATCATTCCCCAGTCATTAGCGAACTTCTCTGAAGTGTAAGGAATGTGAAGTTCACTTTTCCCTCCTTTTTTTCTCCTCGTGGCTGGGAACATCATCCATCCCATTAATATTCACCACCAGCCAAGGCGGATAATGGTTGCCATGGTAACCCGAGATATGCATTCCTTCCCTCCCTCCTTTCCTCTCGATGTGTCACCATAGTAACCTGAGATGTGCATCTCTCCCCCTCGGCTTGTTACCATGGTAACCTGAGATGTGCATCCCTACCCTCGGCTGTGTTACTATAATAACCAGAGATGGTTAGCACCCTTGAATGCGTTATCATAGTAACCGAAGATGTTCATCCCTTCCCTCGGGTGTGTTGCCAGAGTAACCTGAGATGAATATACCTTCCCTATATGTACAAACATTTTATCTCAGTTCAAGGCAGGATTCCAACCTGTGAGCTGTTCTTCAAAGAAAGGTAGAGATGGAGAGAGAGAGAGGCAAGGAAGGAAGAAAGAAGGAAGAAAAAAGGAGGCAGGACAAGAAGAGAATTGAGGAAAAGATTAAGAATAAAAGAGAGAGGGGGAGATAGGGAGGACAGAAAGGCTGGGGAGAGGGGGTGTTGCAATCTGGGTGTGAGTGAGCATTTTCCTGCACATTGGTTTTGATTGCAACACCCGTGTTCTGGTCTCCAGCTTGTGGCACTGAATTATAGGCCTGTGGCTGCGAGTTATAGGAGTGTGGGAGGGAGTTATAGGAGCATCGGAATGAATTATAGGAGTGTGGGAGGGAGTTATAGGGGTGTGGGAAGAACCTACAGGGTATGAATAATAGAAGTTGTAAGGGTGTGGGAGGAATTTGTAAGATTTGGGAATGAATCATAATGCTTTGGTTGGGAGTTACAGGAGCGAGGGAGGGACTGCAGGGTTGTGAGAGGTATTTAAAAGTGTAGGAGGGAGTGTGTATGGGAATGAGTTACTAATCAGTGGGACGAGGTTATAGTGGTGTGGGTGGAATTTTAATGGTGGGGGAGGGAGTTACAGAGGTGTGGAAGGAAATTCCAGGAGTGATGGGAGACATATGACACTGACAGTGATAAGGTTATGTGTGAAATTCTCAATACCTACTTCCTCTCAGCTTTCACCCAGGAAAATACTAGCGATATTCCTGAAATAATAGATTATGTAGAACAGGATTATAATGAACTATGCACGATTGCAGTAACTAGTGACATGGTCCTCAGACAAATAGAGAAACTAAAACCTAACAAATCCCCAGGTCCCGATGAACTGTTTGCAAGGGTGTTAAAGGAATGTAAAGAGGAACTTAGCATACCTTTGGCTAATCTTTTTAACATATCACTACAAACTGGCATAGTGCCTGATAAGTGGAAAATGGCAAATGTAATACCTATTTACAAGGCAGGTGACAGGTCCTTGGCTTCGAACTATAGACCAATAAGCCTTACCTCCATAGTGGGAAAATTCATGGAATCAATAATTGCCGAAGCAATTCGTAGCCATCTTGACAGACACAGACTGATTAATGAATCTCAACACTGTTTTACAAAGGGGCGTTCCTGTCTTACGAATTTACTAACATTTTTCACTAAGGTGTTTGAGGAGATAGATCATGGTAATGAACATGATATTGTGTATATGGACTTCAGTAAGGCTTTCGATAGAGTTTCACACCAGAGGCTATTGAGGAAACTTAATTAAGGCACACGGAATAGGAGGAGAAATTTTTTCCTGGGTAGAGGCATGGCTGACAAATAGACAGCAGAGAGTTTGCATAAATGGGGAGAAGTCAGAATGGGGGCACGTCACAAGCGGTGTTCCTCAGGGGTCAGTGGTGGGCCCGTTGTTGTTCACAATTTACATAAACGACATAGATGAGGAAATAAATAACGACATAAGCAAATTTGCTGATGACACCAAAATAGGCCGTCCAATTCATTCTAATGAGGACACTAGAGCACTCCAGGATGATTTGAATAGACTGATGCAATGGTTGGAGAAGTGGCAGATGCAGTTTAATATTGACAAATGCAAAGTTCTAAATGTTGGACAGTTAAATAACCATGCCACATATAAACTAAATAATGTAGATCTTAATACTACTGATTGCGAAAAGGATTTAGGAGTTCTGGTTAGCAGTAATCTCAAACCAAGACAACAGTGCATTCGTGTTCGCAATAAAGCTTCATATCTAGAAGTATAAATAATAGAAGTCCTCAGGTTGTTCTTCAACTCTATATATCCTTGGTTAGGCCTCATTTAGACTATGATGCTCAGTTCTGGTCACCGTATTACAGAATGGATATAACTGCTCTGGAAAACGTACAGAGGAGGATATCAAAGATGATCCCATGTATCAGAAATCTTCCCTATGAGGATAGACTGAGGGCCCTGAATCTGCACTCTCTCGAAAGGCGTAGAATTAGGGGGGATATGATCGAGGTGTATAAATGGAAAACAGGAATAAATAAAGGGGATGTAAATAGCGTGCTGAAAATTTCCAGCCAAGACAGGACTCGCAGCAATGGTTTCAAGTTGGAAAAATTCAGATTCAGGAAGGATATTGGAAAGTACTGGTTTGGTAATAGACTTGTGGATGAGTGGAACAAACTCCCGAGTACAGTTATTCAGGCTAAAACGTTGTGTAGTTTTAAAAATAGGTTAGATAAATACATGAGTGGGTGTGGGTGGGTGTGAGTTGGACCTGACTAGCTTGTGCTGCTGGTCTGGTGTCGTGCTTCATCCTTGAGTGGAGGTGACCAGACTGGGTGGGTCATTGGGCTAATCCGGGGGAGGGTCATTGGGCTAATCCGGGGGGGGGGGACATGGACCTGCTCCGCATGGGTCAGTAGGCCTGTTGCAGTGTTCCTTCTTTCTTATGTTCTTATATGTGAGCATAGGGGAGTGGGGGGGGGGAATAACGTAGAGGGATGTGGTACCTGCTTGAGCTTGGCGCGTCAGGTGTTTCTTTGTTGTGGGGGTTGACTGTGAGGTGTAGTCTAAGCCCTTTAATTGCCTTCCTTTGATGTATTACTTTCATAGTTCCTTGACAATGTGAGTAGTCACGAAAGCGCTTGGAATTTCACTACTCTTTCACAATGGTTGTTTTGCATATTTTAAAATCACCTGTTTACTGTGATCTTATTGCGGTGAGAGACGGCCGGCTTGTTGAATATATATATATATATATATATATATATATATATATATATATATATATATATATATATATATATATATATATATATATATATATATACATATGTATATATATATATATATATATATATATATATATATATATATATATATATATATATATATATATATATATATATATATATATATATATATAAATATATAGGGTTGTTGAGGTGGTTCGGACATGTGGAGAGAATGGAGCGAAACAGAATAACTTCAAGAGTGTATCAGTCTGTAGTGGAAGGAAGGTGGGGTAGGGGTCGGCCTAGGAAAGGTTGGAGGGAGGGGGTAAAGGAGGTTTTGTGTGCGAGGGGCTTGAACTTCCAGCAGGCATGCGTGAGCGTGTTTGGTAGGAGTGAATGGAGACAAATAGTTTTTAATACTTGACGTGCTGTTGGAGTGTGAGCAAAGTAACATTTATGAAGGGAAACCGGCAGGCCGGACTTGAGACCTGGAGATGGGAAATACAGTGCCTGCAGTCTGAAGGAGGGGTGTTAATGTTGCAGTTTAAAAACTGTAGTGTAAAGCACCGTTCTGGCAAGACAGTGATGGAGTGAATGATGGTGAAAGCTTTTCTTTTTCGGGCCACCCTGCCTTGGTGTGAATCGGCCAGTGTGAAAATAAAATATATATATATATATATATATATATATATATATATATATACATATATATATATATATATATATATATAATATATAATATATATATATATATATATATATATTAAGCGAGCCTGGAAAACTGGATTAACATGTAAGTCTTCTTTTTCCTTCTTCCAGAGACTGAACTGGAAAATACATAATTCCTTACTGGAAAAAAAATGTTGACGGGACAATTTGGGTCGTCAATTTACCAGCATTTTACTCTTCGACTCTTCTGGGTTACTCTTTTCCCCACAATAGCTGGAGAGTGCAAAGAATTTTAAGTCAGCTGCAACGTCAGAATCAGTAGCATCAGTAGGAACAGAGGTAGCATCAGAATCAGAAGCAGTAACATCTGTATCAGCAGCAACAACAGCAGCAGCAGCAACAAAAGCAGCAACAGCAGCAGCAGCAGCAACAACAAAAGCAGCAACAACAGCAGCAGCAGCAACAACAAAAGCAGCAACAACAACAGAAGCAGCAACTGCAGCCTTATAATAAGCAGCGGCTGTAGGAACAGTAGTAGTAGTAGTAGTAGCAGAAAGAGAAGTGGAAGCTTCGGTAGCATCAGACACAGAATCACCAGTAGTAACAACAACAGTAACAACAATGGCATAAAAACAGCAGTATCATCAGAAGCAGCAGCCGTAGCAGTAGGAGCAGGAAAAACGAAGCAGCAAGAAGCGTGAGAAGCAGCAACAGAAACAGTAAAAGCAGGAACAGTAGTATAAAAAACAGCAGCAGTTGCCGTAGCAGAAACAGCAACAGTAGGATCAAGGGGAAACAGCAGCAGCATCAGCCTAGCAGCAGCAACTGAGTGAGCCGTAACAGCAGGCTCTCACCAGCAAGAGAAACAACGGAATCACTAGCAGCAGACAGCAGTAGCAGTACCAACAACAGCAGCAGCAAATGAAGGGATAGCAGGCACAACAGAAGTACAGCAACAGTTCTCAGTTGGCTAAGACCTAAAACTCTAAGCGAAGGATCCCGGAGAAGTAATTAAAAAGTTAAGGAATGATCTGATGAGCCTATTACCGAGACCCTGGAAATAATGATTCTAATGAACCTATATATAATCTCCTTCCATCTACTTGTTTTTCCCTCAAATTTTCCTCTGTCTCTTTCTCAAACTACAGAGACACGAGTCGTCTGGTCCGCTGGTAGTAGTCGTTTCCAAAAATTGGACGAAAAACAAAAAATGGCTTAAACTGTGCTTCCGATTGTTGATATTAACTTGAAAGTGGGGACGAAAACTTTCTTGCATTCCGAAAACTGTCTCCAAGACTCGTCGCAAGAGGCCATTGTGTCCTGGAGAAGCTGCTTCCTGGCAGCTGAGGTCGGAACTCTCCATTTGAACAACCCGACAAAGCATCATTAGGGTGTCAAGCACATGCCGATAGCAATATTTAGCCGAGATTGCTCTCCCCTCCATCCTGGAAGGGGGGGAGGGGAATTATCGGACTTTCGAAAATTGCAAATTACAATGTGGAAGAAACTCTGGCGCCGATGACCGATCATCTCCACCAACACCATCACCACTACTACCCCACCAAACCATCACCACCACCACTACCAGCACTGCCCCAATAAACAATTACCACCATCACTACCACCACTACCACCGCTACCCAACCAAACCACCACCACTACCCCACCAAACCACCGCCATCACCACTACCCCACCAAACAATCACCAGAACCACTACCACTACTTCCCCTCCACACCATCACCACAACCACTACCAACACTACCCTACCAAACCACCACCGCCCAACCATCACCACTACCACTACCCCACCAAACTATCACCATACCCCACCAAGCTATCACCACTACCCCACCAAACTACCACCATACCGCAACAGGCTATCAACACTACCTCACCAAACCATCACCATCACCACCAACAAACCATCTCACCTACACTAAGCCTCCAAAAATACCACATCGTAAGGTGCCAAAAATCCTCATGTTTTCCTAACTGATTTCAGTTCTCACATTGATAAGAGCTTCACTGGCATCTCACTGACAGTATAACTCCATTGGCTTCTCACTGACAGTATAACTCCTCCACTGGCTTCTTACTGACAGTATAACTCCTCCACTGGCTTCTTACTGACAGTATAACTCCTCCACTGGCTTCTTACTGACAGTATAACTCCTCCACTGACTTCTCACTGACAGTATAACTCCTCCACTGGCTTCTCACTGACAGTATAACTCCTCCACTGGCTTCTTACTGACAGTATAACTCCTCCACTGGCTTCTCACTGACAGTATAACTCCTCCACTGGCTTCTTACTGACAGTATAACTCCTCCACTGGCTTCTTACTGACAGTATAACTCCTCCACTGGCTTCTCACTGACAGTATAACTCCTCCACTGGCTTCTCACTGACAGTATAACTCCTCCACTGGCTTCTCACTGACAGTATAACTCCTCCACTGGCTCCTCCACTGGCTTCTCACTGACAGTATAACTCCTCCACTGGCTTCTTACTGACAGTATAACTCCTCCAGTGGCTTCTCACTGACAGTATAACTCCTCCACTGGCTTCTTACTGACAGTATAACTCCTCCACTGGCTTCTCACTGACAGTATAACTCCTCCACTGGCTTCTCACTGACAGTATAACTCCTCCACTGGCTTCTTACTGACAGTATAACGCCTCCATTGGCTTCTTACTGACAGTATAAATCCTCCACTGGCTTCTCACTGACAGTATAACTCCTCCACTGGCTTCTTGACAGTATAACTCCTCCACTGGCTTCTCACTGACAGTATAACTCCTCCACTGGCTTCTTACTGACAGTATAACTCCTCCACTGACTGACAGTATAACTCCTCCACTGGCTTCTTACTGACAGTATAACTCCTCCACTGGCTTCTCACTGACAGTATAACTCCTCCACTGGCTTCTTACTGACAGTATAACTCCTCCACTGACTTCTCACTGACAGTATAACTCCTCCACTGGCTTCTCACTGACAGTATAACTCCTCCACTGGCTTCTTACTGACAGTATAACTCCTCCACTGGCTTCTCACTGACAGTATAACTCCTCCACTGGCTTCTCACTGACAGTATAACTCCTCCACTGGCTTCTTACTGACAGTATAACTCCTCCACTGGCTTCTCACTGACAGTATAACTCCTCCACTGGCTTCTCACTGACAGTATAACTCCTCCACTGGCATCTCACTGACAGTATAACTCCACTGGCTTCTCACTGACAGTATAACTCCTCCACTGGCTTCTCACTGACAGTATAACTCCTCCACTGGCTTCTTACTGACAGTATAACTCCTCCACTGGCTTCTCACTGACAGTATAACTTCTCCACTGGCTTCTCACTGACAGTATAACTCCTCCACTGGCTTCTCACTGACAGTATAACGCCTCCACTGGCTTCTTACTGGCAGTATAACTCCTCCACTGGCTTCTTACTGGCAGTGTAACTCCTCCACTGACTTCTTACTGACAGTATAACTCCTCCATTGGCTTCTCACTGACAGTATAACTCCTCCACTGGCTTCTTACTGGCAGTATAACTCCTCCACTGGCTTCTTACTGGCAGTGTAACTCCACTGACTTCTTACTCACAGTATAACTCCTCCACTTGCTTCTCACTGACAGTATAACTCCTCCACTGGCTTCTTACTGGCAGTATAACTCCTCCACTGGCTTCTCACTGACAGTATAACTCCTCCATTGGCTTCTTACTGGCAGTATAACTCCTCCACTGGCATCTCACTGACAGTATAACTCATCCACTTGCTTCTTACTGGCAGTATAACTCCTCCACTGGCTTCTCACTGACAGTATAACTCCTCCACTGGCTTCTCACTGACAGTATAACTCCTCCACTGGCTTCTTACTGACAGTATAACTCCTCCACTGGCTTCTTACTGACAGTATAACTCCTCCACTGGCTTCTCACTGACAGTATAACTCCTCCACTGGCTTCTCACTGACAGTATAACTTCTCCACTGGCTTCTCACTGACAGTATAACGCCTCCACTGGCTTCTTACTGGCAGTATAACTCCTCCACTGGCATCTCACTGACAGTATAACTCCACTGGCTTCTTACTGGCAGTATAACTCCTCCACTGGCTTCTTACTGGCAGTGTAACTCCTCCACTGACTTCTTACTGACAGTATAACTCCTCCACTTGCTTCTCACTGACAGTATAACTCCTCCACTGGCTTCTTACTGACAGTATAACTCCTCCAGTGGCTTCTCACTGACAGTATAACTCCTCCATTGGCTTCTTACTGGCAGTATAACTCCACTGGCATCTCGTTGACAGTATAACTCCTCCACTGGCTTCTCACTGACAGTATAACTCTTCCACTGGCTTCTTACTGACAGTATAACTCCTCCAGTGGCTTCTCACTGACAGTATAACTCCTCCACTGGCTTCTCACTGACAGTATAACTCCTCTACTGGCTTCTTACTGACAGTATAACTCCTCCAGTGGCTTCTCACTGACAGTATAACTCCTCCACTGGCTTCTTACTGACAGTATAACTCCTCCACTGGCTTCTTACTGACAGTATAACTCCTCCACTGGCTTCTCACTGACAGTATAAGTCCTCCAGTGGCTTCTCACTGACAGTATAACTCCTCCACTGGCTTCTTACTGACAGTATAACTCCTCCACTGGCTTCTTACTGACAGTATAACTCCTCCACTGGCTTCTCACTGACAGTATAAGTCCTCCAGTGGCTTGTTCTTCCTCCTCTTTTGATATAAACGATTTACAACACCAAACTAATGAATAAGACACTTCTGCAACATTAAAGAATGTTCATTGTGGAAACGTTTCGCAAGCCAGTGACTTCTTCAGTCCAAGACATCGACTACAGGTTGAGGGACTGATTACCTCAAACTCCTCCTTATCACCCACCGTTTTTCTATGTATTTGACTGAAGACGCCACTGGCTGGCGATACAAATGTTGCACAAGTGTCCCATTCTTCTTCCTCTTCCTTCCCTCCTCAGTGCTTAACATTTCTGGCATTACTACATTCCTCATCGTCTGTAAGTTTCGTCTCAGTGAGAAGAGAATTTAACTTTCATGAAGATGTCTCACCTCTCCAATGTTCTCGCTTTTTTAATTTTCTTCTCTTGTTTTGAGTAAATAACTGAGAGAGAGAGAGAGAGAGAGAGAGAGAGAGAGAGAGAGAGAGAGAGAGAGACTGGAACATGCTCGTACAGCATAATTACATTTACGAAATAGTCATTTGATCAAGTGTAATCGCTGGCCCACAGCTGGCTATAATTTCATCCTATTGACTATTTATTTATATATCTCTTAACAATAAAAAGGCTTTTAAATGAGCTAATGTAGGTAACAGCGCTTAGCTTGTAAATAAAGCTAGGAGCATTCTTCCTAACCTTGTAGAAGCCTGTGTAAAAAAAATAAAGAGACAGAGAGACAGACAGACAGAGACAGAAACAGAGACAGAGAGCTTCCATCTCCCTGGACCCTTCCTTCCCCCCCCCCCCCCGCCAACATTCCAGACATTGACCTGGCACGGAGCCTTCCCTCAGATATTTCATTATGTCACCCACGGTGCATGGCGCCGCACATAAAGCTTCCCTTCCCATTTTTACGATAAAAGTTAGAGGGGGGTCTGGCAGGATGATCTTTACAAGCTTGACCACCATCACATCTTACCTCCATATTGCTCAAAATCTTCATGCATTCTCCTGGAACAACACTGATCTGTCAGGCTGTGGTTCTTATACTTTTGCCAACCCGTGCCACGACACCGAGACCTCTCATTGGTCTTTCTGGGAGCGAACAAATCACTAAACTGCTTGGACTTCGTGATAAGAAAAACCGAGATGTCTTAATGAATTTGCTCGTCACACTGGAACAATACTGACAGCTGGTATTGGTTTTCATGTTCTTATGAGCGTTCTAACCACTTGTTTGTGTTCTTAAGTTAGGGTTATAAAGGCGAGAAAACCTTGAGAAGCCTTGAGAATAAACTAAACAAACGTTTCAGTTAGGGGGTTAGGATATGAGAAAGAGCTGCATGGCAGTAATCCTACTGGGCCAGTAAGCCTGCTGCAGTGCTCCTCCATTCTTATGTTCTTATAGGTTAAGGACCAATTGACTTCACGGAGGCCAGTAACCTCTCTCTTAACCAGTACACTAACAACAATCATACATTTACCCATAAAACAGCGTTTAAAGTGTCTCAATGTATTTATTCATTATGTTCTCTGATTGGGGGTGAACAATAAAATAATAATAATAATAATAATAATAATAATAATAATAATAATAATAATAATAATGATAATAATAATAATAATATTATTATTATTATTATTATTATTATTATTATTATTATTATTGCTATTATTATTATTATTATTATTATTATTATTATTATTATTATTATTATTATTATTATTACTATTATTATTATCAGCATTATTATAATTATCATTTATTAAGGCTTAATATATGCAAAAACATATTCCTGAAAATCTTAGCTCTCGTGAACACCCTGATACAGAAAACGTTGCCTCCAGAGAGCCATGGCTGAACCAAGGAGATTTGTTCTCCCTTAGTTATGGATTCGAGGAACTCTCCGTAGGGAATTCAACCTTTCGAACTTGCATTTCTGAAACCTAGAGAGCGACTGATGTACGAAACTCTGGCTGCACGGAAGGTTTTGTGGAACGTAGAGTATGTTTGGATGAAGCTCGTCTAGAATTTCGGAGTCGATGGGCTCCACAACACTGTTTCATTTACCTCAGTCACCTCTCAGTAAGAGGGTCATTTGTGCAGTGTGTTAAAAGCCTCAGCGCAAGTGAGTTACACTGTTTGGCTTTATTATTATCATCTTTATTATTATTTCTTTTTTTCTTCCTCTTCACTTCTTTTTTTCTTTTCTTCCTCTTCTTCATTTCTTCTTCTTCTTCTTCTTCTTCTTCATTGCCATGAGAGTGTTCCCCAGGGAAATTTCTTTAGTCTGGGACACCGTGAGATGGAAGACAGGGATTCTAAGATTGTTTTTTGTCTTTTTTTTAGTGGAGGAACAAATCATCAGAGACGAGACTTTCACAGTAAACGTAGAAAGCCTCACCCTTAAAGAAGATCACACACTTTCTTTTACATTATCAAAGCTAAATACATCACACTTGGTTACCCAGATATCAACGACATTGTACGAGATTAGACCTGGAACAAACAGTGTTTGCCTTACACACCTGTCACACTGAATGTTTTATTCCTGGTCATCCTCCGTTAATCAGGAGAGTTTTCCTCTCACAGTCTATCACACATGATAAATTTCCTGTCATACTCTATTACACATGATGATTTTTTCATGCAGTTCTCCATAATACATGGTTTCCATCATGCAGGATGGTTTTTCCACTTACATTCCATCATGCAGGATGGTTTTTCCACTTACATTCCATCACAAGGATGGTTTTTCCACTTGCATTCCATCACAAGGATGGTTTTCCCGTAATGTTCCATTACACGAGATGGTTCTCTTGTCATACTTTTATTGTGTAGTATGAGTTTATCCATGAGGTAATGAACTCTGTCCATGAAAACAAAATTCTAGATTCTAGTCTGGTAATTCTTTGATGACAAACGGACTGTGAATATTAGAATCGTTTTCGACATGGCTCTCAACGTTTTCATTATATTTTCCTCAAGGATTCACTATTTTTTTTTTTTTTTTTACAAAAGCAAAAGTCACAAAAGAGCGGCTGGAACCATTCACAGCTAACCCACAATAAACAAAATACCCATACAAACGAAGTACCATTCAGCGCCGTCTGAGGAATGGAGGGTAATCAGAATCTATCCAAGAAATGTAAGGGTAACTTTATTTCGTTAGATCAAGAGTCCTTCACCAGCATCAAGGCAGCTCCATGGAAAGGCAGACATAAAATAGAGTGGATCTTTCTTCTGTCCTGTGATATTCTTACAACTGTATCAAGGGGTCCCATCTCACATCTGCTTTTTTGCTTTCTTAGGTTCGATGCATCCAGATTGCAAAAAGGTCATTTAGGCTTTTTTTTTCAATAGTGTCCCATTTGTGAAGCATTATCTAAACTGCGAATTAAACTAAACTCTCAGTATGTATATATGATCAGATATTCTCGATGTACATACACTGTTCATCTTAGTGTATATACATAAGGAATACGGTCTTGAGAATGTACAAAGTGTGTCATGTAGTAACAGTGACGTCAGGGCAAAATGATCATTTAGTTTTGATTCTCCAATTATCTTTATTTTTATTCATAAAATCATGTTAAGCGCTAAACTCTTGTGGGTCATTCAGCGCAATATGTGGTGGAGGCTCGATCCTCCCTCTGCTGAGAGCGAGATAGACGAGCTTCCCATTGGTACCCACCTATTCGTTTGTCTAAAAGAATAGTAGACTTTCGTTAACTAACACACCTTGTACGAATGACGGGAGTGAAATGTATTTGTTGTGGAAAATTACATTTATCTGAATGTATCATTATATACATAACAGTAAATGAACATAGATAATTATTATTTATCAGTTAGACAAGTAGGAATTTGGGACACCTAGGTCGCAAAAAATGTCCCACTTCGATACCTACCACTGTCATATCCACAAGTTGCTCTGGACCTATTAATTAAATGAAATATACATCACCAGGAATACTGGTAAATATATAAATTTTGTGGACTGTATATTAAAAATAATAAAAGGATTATAGAATATACACACATTTATATAACAGAAAGAGAATATCTTAATCATAACACTCACCAATTTGACTGGAGATTAATGTGTCATGTAAAGGACCCCCCCCCCTTTTGCCTACATTTACGAAAATTTTACTGGCCAGAAATTAAACATAAATTAGACAGCTTATCTGAGGTTCCTGGAGTTGTCCTGCCCTGTCTCCTGATATTTCAAGTTATGCAGGAATGCACATCCAACAATTTTGCCTCCTATTTGAGATGTGTCAGCCCAATTTTAACCTCTAGAGCACGAAAATTCCTTCCCATTACACTAACGTTGTATCCAATTCAAAAACCAAAATGGCGACTGTCCTCTTTTTAAAAATACACTTTTATTAAATACAATATAGGGCATCTATTTACCTATAAATTACCGTATTTCCGGAAAATATACAGTATTTTCCACATTTGTTATGCCTCTAGATTTTTCTTTCGTATGTCACATTCAGGAAGTCAAGAGAGTAACTATGTTATTGGTTTGATAAGTTGGGGACTAGAGGGAAAAATGTGAAAAGGCGCTGAAATACAATAGAAAATACAGGATGTATACACTGAGAGGTTTATGCATTTCAGTGTAAATGTTGTGAGAGTTAGTCATCATTTTAGCGATTAATGTATTGTTGACTGGTTGTGAACAGCTAACACGCAGCGTTAATGACCCAGCCAACCAATTAAGCTTTTTGTGGCAAGAAGCAGATTTTCTACGTATCCTGAGGGCGATTAACCCAGGATATTCCAAGAATGCCAAACAGTAACACACTTTCTCAGTATGCGTTCCACAGTAGAGCTAATGCCAAGCAATATGGGCAGAAGGTGTAGGGAGATATAACGTCCATTTTACCTCCCCTGATACTGAATCCACTCCTTCGGTTGCAAACCGAGATTTCTACAGCCTAGTTACTAGTCACTGACTGTCCCTTGACACTGCATCACTTCTTTTCATTTATTTACTTATTTATTTATTTATTTATTTATCTATTTATTTATTTATTTATTTATTTATTTATTTATTTATTTATTTATTTATTTATTTTGCACATCTGCTGTCTCCCATCAAGACAGGAAAGCAAGAAAAAAGGAAAAATACTTTCACAGTCATCATTTAATAACTGTCTTGCAAGAAGCGTGCAACTTCACAGCTCATATAACCTTCCGTAAGCACTGTGCTTTCCACCTCCACCTAAATCCCATCAGGAATGTCACCTTGCTCACACTCCAACAGCATGTCAGATAATAACACCACTTGCCATTATCTAACACGCTCTTACAAGCTTGCTATATCTCATAATATAAAAAGATTATCACAGTACGTAAATATTAAAGAACTTCTCTCTTTTTTTTATCATTAAACAATGTGTTTATGACATTTTATTGAAAAATGTTGTGTCCACCAGGGACTTTATCAATTATCACGAGAAATGGATTAGTACTCCGAATAATATCTTCTACCAGTTAAGACACCTAAAAACTCCACATAACGAATCCCTACCTTAAACATTCGTATTATCACGGTGGTTCACATTATCCTAGCGCTCTGCAGTATTGTGCTTAATGGATCTACACAGACTGATATTACGAACACTTTGACTCTACACAGCAGTTGCCTCATGTACATAAAGTCATGGATGTCGAAAATGATTAAGTTACTGAGCATTTTCTCGCTGACAACGTTTTTTATGACGGGCGCCCAGAACAAGCGGTTCCACTCTCTCTGGTTGAAGATGGATAACTGTGTTGTTTTGTGGTTGAGAGACGCGGCGAGGTATGCCACGTCGCTGTCTTCTGTTGACAGAAAGATAAATATGGCTCTTACTAACAGTTACTATCACACCAAATGGAAATAAATTTTATTTTTTTAGTTATCCTAAAGTAAATAGTCACAGTTCATTACCAATCATGTGACTAATACGGGCACGGAAACTATTGAAAACAGCTACAAGAACGCCATTACAAATAAATCGCCTTCTCTACTTTTTTTGGGGGGTTATCCTAGGTAATTTACAATGTTGTATGATAATCGTACTTATTTGTACCTGAATAAATTTATTTGCTTACTTTCTAAGTTGCTAAAATACCTGTGTTTAAGGAAGCTTATGAGGATTCATTGCACACGTTGAGATTTTTACAACTGTAATTTACCCAAGGTAATTTACATATGTGTGTAAATTATCTTGGGACCCTTGTATAGCATAACTATTAAA
>NC_091310.1:28368840-28381340 GCF_038502225.1 Cherax quadricarinatus | reverse complement strand
GGCTGCGTTATTCTTGTATGTTACCCTCCAGCCGGAGGGCCCAAGAAAGAAGACAGAAGAAAGAAGATGAACGACACCCCCAACCGGGGGCCACAGCCGGGTCGCCATATGGAGAAGACCCGGGCCGGAAGTACCGGCGAATCTCGAATGAATGAATGAATGCCATTCTTGTAGGGTTGGGTGGTCCTGTGGTTTAAAGCGTCATATGGTTCTCGCTTACTATGAGGCAGGCCAGTATAACATGGGTTCGAATCCTTGGCTAGCGCAGTGTTATATATACGTGTGTGTGTACTCATCTAATTGTGGTTGCAGGGGTCGAAACTCAGCTCCTGGCCCCGCCTCTTCACTGATCGCTACTAGGTCCTCTCTCTCTCTCTCCCTGCTCCATGAGCTTTATCATACCTCGTCTTAAAGCTATGTATGGTTCCTGCCTCCACTACATCACTTACTAGACTATTCCACTTCTTGTGTGCGTTAGTTACCATTTTGTCCCGGACACATGTCGTGTGTGTGTGTGTGTGTGTGTGTGTGTGTGTGTGTGTGTGTGTGTGTGTGTGTGTGTGTGTGTGTGTGTGTGTTCGCGCGCGTTATGTCCCTCTTGGACGTGTAAATGTCTTCAGGTACAGGAACTCATAAATACAGTTTTTTTTATTATTATTATTCGCCGGTACTCTCCCGGCCCGGGTCTTTTCCAATTAGTGGTGACCCGGCCAATACAGCTACATAAATTATCATACATAGCAGCATATGTGTAGAGAACCTAGGATAACCCAAAAAAGTCAGAGTGACTTATTTCCATTGGGGTCCTTTTACCTTATTATTATAATATAAAGGGAATAATAAGAAAATATTATAACCTTTATATTATAATAATAAGGTAAAAGGACCCCAATGGAAATAAATCACTCAGTCTGACTTTTTTTGGGTTATCCTAGGTTCTCTACACATATGCTGCTATGTATGATAATTTATGTAGCTGTATTGGCCGGGTCACCGCTACTTGGAAAAGACCCGGGCCGGGAGAGTACCGGCGAATAAAAAAAAAAAAAAAAAAAAAAAAAAAAAAAAAAAAAAAAAAAAAAAAAAAAAAACTATTTATGAGTTTTTGTACCTGAAGACATTTACACGTCCAAGAGGGACATAGCGCACACACACACACACACACACACACACACACACACACACACACACACACACAAGTATTATAATCTGTTAAGGTATTTTTATGATGGTTTATATCAAGTTATAATAGCGGCTTGCAGAGATCTCTCGCTGGTGCTGTGTTCCAAGTCCGTCGCTTTACGTCCATATGACTTATGTTCATGTTCTTATTTGCAGTGAAATAAGCTTATAAAGGTTAGTGATTTTCTTGAGATTTAATAATTAGTTTAGCCTTGGCCTATTAATGATTTTCCTCTCTGGATTCAGTATATCACTAGAAAAATGCAACTCTTGACCACGTATATTTAAAACTGCGTGGTGGGCCCTTTGATATACCTTTGATGTGTTTCGAGAGTTTTTCTGCTCCTAGAGCCCGGTGGGCACAAAAGACGAGTACTAAGCTATATAGGCTTTATCACTTCTCTCGAGACTGAGGACACGCCCCAACCTTCCCCACAACACACACACACACACACACTCGCAAATACAACAGGCCTAGTGTCTAATCGACATGTGCCTAGGACAAAATGGTAACTAACACACACACACACAAACACAAACACACTTATTTCCATTTGGGTCCTTGGAGACAGGACTTGGTGACAATTAATTCTTTTAACATCTGTTCAGCTAACCATACCTAGGGTTAACTCACAAACTAGTATTTAGTCACTTAGCCATAATACCAACTTACCTCATAATTTTGTAATATTTTAAACTTATGATTTAATTTAAGTCTGCCCGAAATGCCTAGCCATGCTAGGTGTTCTAGTGGTACACTCTGTAATTATTATTTTACTACATGTAAACCACACAATAACCAAATTCTGTAAACTCAGCGTTGTAATCCTTGTAGAGAATAAACTTTGAATTGAATTTGAATTGAATTGAATTGAATACTTGGCTTTCCAGGGTAATCTTATTCAAAAAAATAAGTATAAAATCTTCTTCTCTTCCCTTTTATAACAAGTCAGGGTGGCCGAGTGGTCTAAGGCGCCAGACTCAAGTTATCTTCTCTTCTGATAGAAGAGCCACGGGCATTCTGGTCCTCTCTGAGGGCGTGGGTTCGAATCCCACTCCTGACAAGTATTTTTGCATATAATTTTTATGATACTTTAAACATCGAACACGGGACACCAGGAACATAGCTGGGTTCGTGGAGCGACAAGAACCTAAGTGACCTATAGTCACGCTGTTTACCGAGGGTGTAATAGATGAGGGCTGTGTGTCCTCCTAGTGTTGTCTCCTGGAGGGCGTCCACGCTATGTACTGCTGCAGATCTTATGGCAGAGTTCACTTGCAGTCGACTCCCCACCATCCCTGCAAGGGGCAGATGTGAATTTACCTGCCAGTGAAAATTACTTGACTAGGGGCTTTAGTTGTGTAATGATCCGCTCAGTGACTCATTGAGAACATCTCTTAAAACTGTGTCAGTGTTGTGTCCTTGACTCCAGGTCACGGACTGTGTCAGTGTTGTGTCCATGACTCCAGGTCACGGACTGTGTCAGTGTTGTGTCCATGACTCCAGGTCACGGACTGTGTCAGTGTTGTGTCCTTGACTCCAGGTCACGGACTGTGTCAGTGTTGTGTCCATGACTCCAGGTCACGGACTGTGTCAGTGTTGTGTCCTTGACTCCAGGTCACGGACTGTGTCAGTGTTGTGTCCTTGACTCCAGGTCACGGACTATGTCAATGTTGTGTCTTTGACTCCAGGTCACGGACTGTGTCAGTGTTGTGTCCTTGACTCCAGGTCACGGACTATGTCAATGTTGTGTCTTTGACTCCAGGTCACGGACTGTGTCCGTGGTAGAGCACTTGGCTCTCTTCTCCCCTGGCCTGCAGCTCCTGAGATAGATGTGTATTTCATTATTTTTAAACTACACTTTATTGTTATTAGTAGTAGTAGTCGTAGTAGTATAGTATTATTATTATTATTATTATTATTATTATTACTAGTAGTAGTAGTAGTAGTAGTAGTAATAGTAGTAGTAGTACATTATTATTATTAATATATTTTTAATCGTATAAGCTAATGGTAATAATAGTAGTAGTAATAATAGCAGTAGTAGTAGTAGTAGTAGTAGTAGTAGTAGTAGTAGTAGTAGTGGTGGTGGTGGTGGTAGTGGTGCTGAATGGTGAAGGTTCTGAGAGTTAACATTAACCCTCACATATCACGAGAGGAACATACACACACACACACACACACACACACACATAACATTACCAGCACATGCTAGGTTTAAATTATGAGGAGAGGCTAAACAACTTCAGAAGATGCAAGGACCAAGGGAAGACGTAATAACGACATACAAGATACACTGTTATTTTATTTTGCTTCAGAGTTCGTGAAAAATATAATACATCCGTAATAAGTTTATTTTTTTTTATGAATTTGATCCCTAATTTAATAGAAAAAGACAATTGAAAGCTTATGGCTCCGCCTATCATCCCTTACTTATTGCATTCATCCTTATCCTCCTGCTCCTGTTGCTACTACTACTATTACTACTACTACTACTACTACTACTACTACTACTACTAACGACAATAATAATAACACTAATAATAATATTACTACGACTAATACTACTACTACTAACAACAACAACAATAACAACAATAATAATAATAATAATAATAATAATAATAATAATAATAATAATAATAATAATAATAATAATAAAAATAATACTAACAATAATAATAATTACTACTACTACCATTCTTTCTCTTTACCTGCTAGCGAGACGCCTTCCGTGCCTACCATGAACCAAAACAGTGAGATAATCCACAAGGCCAGTACCATGATGAACAGTCGTTGCTTCACGCTCAAGTTAGTCTCAGCGAACAACTGACGACGCTGTCATGATCAATGAAGGTCCCTGAGGAAGGAGGAGGTAGTGAGAGATAGTGAGAGATAATGACTGCCACAGGTAAAAGTCAATAGGCAAATGTTCAAACGAGATAGATGTTCAAGGTTAACGAGGGAGGCAGATGTTCAAAGTTAACAAAAAAGTAAACGTTGAGTTAACTAAGGTGGCAAATGTTCAGAGTTAACAGATGACAGTAGAATGTATGATTGGATCTAAATCCAGAACAGAGTACTGATCTTCCATAGGCTAGATGAGAGTATTGATCGTTATTGAGCCAGCTGAGAGTATTGTACGTTCTTGAGCCAGCTGAGAGTATTGAACGTTATTGAGCCAGCTGAGAGTATTGATCGTTATTGAGCCAGCTGAGAGTATTGAACGTTATTGAGCCAGCTGAGAGTATTGAACGTTATTGAGCCAGCTGAGAGTATTGAACGTTCTTGAGCCAGCTGAGAGTATTGAACGTTCTTGAGCCAGCTGAGAGTATTGAACGTTCTTGAGCCAGCTGAGAGTATTGAACGCTCTTGAGCCAGCTGAGAGTATTGATCGTTATTGAGCCAGCTGAGAGTATTGAACGTTCTTGAGCCAGCTGAGAGTATTGAACGTTCTTGAGCCAGCTGAGAGTACTGAACGTTCTTGAGCCAGCTGAGAGTATTGAACGTTCTTGAGCCAGCTGAGAGTATTGTACGTTCTTGAGCCAGCTGAGAGTATTGTACGTTCTTGAGCCAGCTGAGAGTATTGAACGCTCTTGAGCCAGCTGAGAGTATTGAACGTTCTTGAGCCAGCTGAGAGTATTGAACGTTCTTGAGCCAGCTGAGAGTATTGAACGCTCTTGAGCCAGCTGAGAGTATTGATCGTTATTGAGCCAGCTGAGAGTATTGAACGTTCTTGAGCCAGCTGAGAGTATTGAACGCTCTTGAGCCAGCTGAGAGTATTGAACGTTCTTGAGCCAGCTGAGAGTATTGAACGTTCTTGAGCCAGCTGAGAGTATTGAACGCTCTTGAGCCAGCTGAGAGTATTGTACGTTCTTGAGCCACCTGGGAGTATTGAACGTTCTTGAGCCAGCTGAGAGTATTGAACGTTCTTGAACCAGCTGAGAGTATTGAACGCTCTTGAGCCAGCTGAGAGTATTGTACGTTCTTGAGCCAGCTGGGAGTATTGATCGTTCTTGAGCCAGCTGAGAGTATTGTACGTTCTTGAGCCAGCTGGGAGTATTGATCGTTCTTGAGCCAGCTGAGAGTATTGTACGTTCTTGAGCCAGCTGGGAGTATTGATCGTTCTTGAGCCAGCTGAGAGTATTGTACGGTCTTGAGCCACCTGGGAGTATTGATCGTTCTCGAGCCAGCTGAGAGTATTGAACGTTCTTGAACCAGCTGAGAGTACTGAACGTTCTTGAACCAGCTGAGAATATTGTACGTTCTTGAACCAGCTGAGAATATTGTACGTTCTTGAACCAGCTGAGAATATTGTACGTTCTTGCGCTAGCTGAGAATATTGTACGTTCTTTAGTCAGCTGTGAGTATTGAACGTTCTTGAACCAGCTGAAAGTATTGAATGTTCTTGAGCCAGCTGAGAGCATTGATCGACCTAGAGCCAGCTGAGATATTGAACGTTATTGAGACAGCTGAGAAAATTGAACGTTCTTGAGCCAGCTGAGAGTATTGATCGACCTAGAGCCAGCTAAGAGTACTGAATTTTTTTTTTTTAGCCAGCTGAGAGTACTGAACTTTTTGTTTAGCCAGCTGAGAGTACTGATCAACCCATAGCCAGCTGAGAGCATTCAACGTTGTTGAGCCAGCTAAGAGTACCTAAAACCAACTGAGTATGTATATTGATCACAGATTGGTACTCATACAGTAGGGTGTGATACTAAGGTTTCTTTCACTATCTCACGTCATTCATTCTCTCTCTCTCTGACAGACTCCTCCTCTCACACTTGCTTGCACATTCACTCTTACATACACACTCAACTCCCATAATCACTCTCACACACATTCACTCACAGTTATGGTTACTCACACTACCGTTATTTTCTCTCACACCCACTCACGTCTGACACGTACTCTCTCTCTCTCTCTCTCTCTCTCTCTCTCTCTCTCTCTCTCTCTCTCTCTCTCTCTCTCTCTCTCTCTCTCTCTCTCTCTCTCTCTCTCTCCCTCCCTCTTGTGCGTAGTAAATTCTAAGCTTGGAATGGTCTCAATATACAAAATTATACGTGCTATAATAGAGGAAGAGAAGATATTGTTATCACTGAGGAGATATCATGTTCCATTGATCCCTCATCACATATATCCTAGTTCTCATTGTATATACACAGTATATATATACTTCTTTTACGTGCTCGTAAAATACGTGTTGAATCTCCCCCCGTGTTGTCTATCTGCTCACAGACTCTTAGAGTTGATCAACTCCTCTTGTATTGGAGTTTTGTTACCATGTTTTATTGATGGAGTCTCGGAAGCCTCTTTGTTCAGCGCTGACACATTCTTGAAGTACCTGAAGGTTGCCATTCCCGTTATCTGTTCTCGTTAGGTTAGACTGGAAGATTGTGCCAATAACATCCATCGTCTTCTGTACACGCGAGTATATTGCTTTTTGAATATATGCTTTTGAAATAAATATGTCTTCTCTTTTTCCAACTTTTTGTTATTCTTCTTCATTGTACGTAGTTAATCTAGAATGTTGGCTTAACAGCTGCCTGTTTCTTTCTTTGTCGGATATATAATGTGGTTTATTGCAAGTGAATCAGTTGCGTGTTTTTTATATTGCAACTTTTAGCTACCTTACATGGCTTCTTTGTTATTGAAAGGTAGAAGAAATTTAAGCCTTTGTGTAACACTTCTTACGTGCAGTTTGATTTTAGACATGACGGAAGGAATAAACTCCGAGGTGTCCCTGTTTGCAGATGACGTGAAGTTGATGAGAAGAATTCATTCGATCGAAGACCAGGCAGAACTACAAAGGGATCTGGACAGGCTGCAGACCTGGTCCAGCAACTGGCTCCTGGAGTTCAATCCCACCAAGTGCAAAGTCATGAGGATTGGGGAAGGGCAAAGAAGACCGCAGATGGAGTACAGTCTAGGGGGCCAGAGACTACAAACATCACTCAAGGAAAAAGATCTTGGAGTGAGTATAACACCAGGCACATCTCCTGAAGCGCACATCAACCAAATAACTGCCGCAGCATATGGGCGCCTGGCAAACCTCAGAACAGCATTCCGACATCTTAATAAGGAATCGTTCAGGACCCTGTACACCGTGTACGTTAGGCCCATATTGGAGTATGCGGCACCAGTTTGGAACCCACACCTAGCCAAGCATGTAAAGAAACTAGAGAAAGTGCAAAGGTTTGCAACAAGACTAGTCCCAGAGCTAAGAGGTATGTCCTATGAGGAGAGGTTAAGGGAAATCAATCTGACGACACTGGAGGACAGGAGAGATAGGGGGGACATGATAACGACTTACAAAATACTGAGAGGAATTGACAAGGTGGACAAAGACAGGATGTTCCAGAGATTGGACACAGCAACACGGGGACACAGTTGGAAGCTGAAGACACAGATGAATCAAAGGGATGTTAGGAAGTATTTCTTCAGCCACAGAGTAGTCAGTAAGTGGAATAGTTTGGGAAGCGATGTAGAGGAGGCAGGATCCATACATAGCTTTAAGCAGAGGTACGATAAAGCTCATGGTTCAGGGAGAGTGACCTAGTAGCGACCAGTGAAGAGGCGGGGCCAGGAGCTTGGACTCGACCCCTGCAACCTCAACTAGGTGAGTACAACTAGGTGAGTACACACACACACACACACACGCACGCACACACACAAAAGAGCAGTGAATCGACCCCTGCAGTCTCATATAAGTGAGTACACACTTCTTCCGTTCCTAGTGATCTGACGATAAAGGCTTTCCCTTCGTGTTAATTTATACACTTTTAATTAATCTCGCAACATTTTAAGTGTTGGACAAAGGCTCTCCTAAAATTGTACAAGAGGTATACCCAATAATGTTTACACCATCGTTCCCCTCAGCATAGTAACACCACACAGGAGTGAGGGGCTACAGACCAGAGGCAGGTCTACACACCAGAGATAGTTGATCACTCTATTGTCGTAGTTTCTGGCAATGTTACATTGTTAAATTATTTCACTTTATTGTTTATTTTCACCGCAACTTTAATAACCATATTCAATCCCATGTCGTCACTGGCATGCATAATAAATTTTGACAAGACACGTTGTTGATAAAGAGCGCTATGATACTCCACTGTATAATATTTCATACCTAGTTCATTCTTTTACAAGAGAGATTCTGGATTTTTTCTCGTGATCACAGTATCGAAGCTGCATCAGAACTTGATAGATGAACACTTGATGCAAAATTCTATTACCGACGATGTTTTGTTGTGAGTAACTTGGACTGGTCTGCACCCAGAGTTTGCCATGTAGACTTATCGATAATATCTGCCATCTAAACACCTGACTTTTTATATTATAGATTTTTAGAGATGGGTACTTTTTCTATCGTACCTATTGTTGTTAGACCATGAGTGTGAGGCTCTCACCTGCTATGTAGCAGGTGAGAGCCGGGACTCTCCTCAGGCTGCCACTTCGCTCGGTGGCACGTTTTGCTTTCGACGTTTCTAACATGTTTGACATGTTAATGTGTTTTCAGTGATGCCTCAGCGAGTGCCACATCTCCTCTCCACCAACTCTTCTCTTCACATTTTAGCGAGGAGAATCAACAACACCTTCGCAAAATTAATAACAGGCGCAACAGAAAACGAAGGAAAAATAACTTTTCTTGTTATTTTTCCTGGAGATTTATTAACTAATGATAACCCACGACTACCAAGGAGTGCGGTTTATTTCCGTTGCGGGTCTTAAAGGTCTTCCTTCCTAGTATGTGATCCACAACAATTACAGACTAACATCCAGGTACATACTTACTGCTAGGTGAACGGAGCCGCAGGTGTAAGGAGACTCCCATATTTCTCGTCTCACAGTAGGAACTACGACTGCTGCTGCAGCAGATACAGAAGCTGTAATTAAAGCAGATACAGCAGTAGGGGCAGAAGCAAGCCTAGCGGCAGGTATACTAATTCCTTTAGCAGCTGTTTCAACAGCAGCAGGCGATGCAGCAGCAACAACAACAAAAAGTATAACAATAGGTACAGCAACTGTTACATCAGTAAGCACAGCAGTAGATCAAATATCAGAAACAGCTAGAACCACAACAGCAAGGGACGGGTGCGGGCCAGCTAGCAGCACCCCAACGCACACTACTCTCAAAGTCTGTCGCTACACATCTGGGAGTAGAGGGGAAATGTAGGCAGGAGTACGTCGATAACCAGACAACGAGTGTAGTAGTAGTAGTAGTAGCAGTAGTAGTGGTAGTAGAAGTACAGTAGTTGTGACATTTCCAGAGCACTTTGACGGTGTTGGTCGCTCAGGCCTCTGAGCAATAAAAAAAAATGCATGAAAAGCACGCGCGCGCGCGCACACACACACACACACACGCGCGCGCTCGCGCTACAGAATGGAAAAAGTACAGAAGGCAAAGGACCCAGGAAAATAAAGAGATTAGTCGACGAGCCAGAAATGAGTATGCATAGATAAGGAGGGAGGCCCAGCGGCAGTACAAAAATGACATAGCATCGAAAGTCAAGTCTGACCCGAAACTGCATTACAGCCACATCAGGACGAAGGCCTCAGTCAAGGACCAGGTAATCAGGCTGAGGAAAGAAGGTGGGGAGCTCACAAGAAACGACCAAGAAGTATGTGAGGAGCTCAGGAAGTATTTACAGTGGAGGCTGAAGGGACACTGGGAAGACAAAACAGAGGAGTACACCAACAAGGGATACACAAACAAGTGTTGGATGAAATACACACAACCAACGAGGAGGTGAAGAAGCTGCTAAGTGACCTTGATACCTCAAAGGCTGTGGGACCGGACAACATCTCTCAGTGGGTCCTTAGAGAGGGAGCAGAGACACTATGTGCCACTAACCACACTCTTCAACACATTCATGGAAGGCAAATCCTGTGTCACAAACCTATTGGAGTTTTATGACAAGATAACTGAAGTAAGACATGAGAGGGAGGGGTGAGTTGATTACATTTTCTTGCACTGCAAGAAGGCTCTCGACACAGTTACTCACAAGAGATTAGTACAGAAGCTAGAGGATCAGGCATGTATAACAGGAAGGGCACTGCAATGGATCAGAGAATACCTAACAGGGAGGCAACAGCGAGTCATGGTATGTGATGAGATATCACAGTGGGCGCCTCTGACGAGAGGGGTCCCACAGGGGTCAGTCCTGGGACCAGTGCTATTCTTGCTATATGTGAATGACATATAGTGATGTGAAGTTAATGAGGAGAATTAAATCAGATGCGGATCAGACAGGTTTACAAAAAGACCTGGACAGGCTGGACGCATGGTCCAGCAACTGGCTCCTAGAATTTAACCCCGCCAAATGCAAAGTCATGAAGATCGGGGAAGAGCAAAGAAAACCGCAGACAGAGTATAGGCCAGGCGCCAAAGACTGCAAACCTGACTCAAGGAGAAAGATCTGGGGGTGAGTATAATACGGAGCACGTCGCCGGAAGCACACATTAACCAGATAACTGCTGCGGCATATGGGCGCCTGGCAAACCTGAGAATACCGTTCCGATACCTCAGTAAGGAATCTTTCAAGACCCTACACACTGTGTACGTCAGGCCCATACTGGAGTACGCAGCACCAGTTTGGAACCCACACCTGGTCAAGCACGTCAAGAAATTAGAGAAAGTGCAAAGGTTTGCAACAAGGCTGGTTCCAGAGCTAGGGGGAATGTCCTACGACGATAGGTTAAGGGAAATCGGCCTGACGACACTGGAGGACAGGAGGGTCAGGGGAGGCATGATAACAATATACAAAATACTACGTGGAATAGACAAGGTGGAAAGAGACAGGATGTTCCAGAGACAGGACACAGAAACGAGGGGTCACAATTGGATGTTGAAAACTCAGATGAGTCAAAAAGATGTTAGGAAGTATTTCTTCAGCCACAAAGTTGTTAGGAAGTGGAATAGTCTGGCAAGTGATGTAGTGGAGGCAGGAACCATACATAAACCATGCCACGGGCGGGATTTGAACCCGCGGTCAGAGAGTCTCAAAACTCCAGACCGTCGCGTTAGCCACTGCGCCAGCTAGCTTCAATAAGATTCGTCCAACTAGGTGTATTTCTTATTGAAGCTAGCTGGCGCAGTGGCTAACGCGACGGTCTGGAGTTTTGAGACTCTCTGACCGCGGGTTCAGATCCCGCCCGTGGTATGGTTTGTTTGCAATCGTGTAATTACGATTTCGTGAGTCAACTATACATAGTTTTAAGACAAAGTATGATAAAGCTCATGGAGCAGGGAGAGGGAGGACCCAGTAGCGGTCAGTGACGAGACGGGGCCACGAGCTGAATTTCGACCCCTGCAACCACAATTAGGTAAGTACACACATACTCACACACACACACACACACACACACACACACACACACACACACACACACACACACGCACACACACACACACACACGCACGCACGCACACACACACACACACACACACACACACACACACACACACACACACACACACACACACACAAACACACACACACACGCGCACACAGACCCACGCACACACACACACACACACACACACACACACACACACACACACACACACACACACACACACACACACACACACACGTACACACACACACGCACATACACACACACACACACTGACTCGCTGTTGCCTCCCTGTCAGAGAATACCTGACAGGGAAGCTACAATGAGTCATGGTACGTGATGAGGTATCACTGTCTGCGCCTGTGACGAGCGGGGTCCCACAGGGGTCAGTCCTAGGATCAGTGCTATTCTTGCTATATGTGAATGACATGACGGAAGAGATAGACTCAGAAGTGTCCTTATTTGTAGATGATGTGAAGTTAATGAGGGGAATTAAATCAGGTGCGGAACAGACAGGTCTATAAAGAGTCCTGGACAGGCTGGACGCGTGGTTCAGCAACTGGCTCCTAGAATTTAACCCTGCCAAATGCAAAGTCATGAAGATCGGGGGAGGGCAAAGAAGACCGCAGGTAGAGTATAGGCCAGGCGGCCAAAGACTGTAAACCCCACTCAAGGAGAAAGATCTGGGGGTGAGTATAACACCGAACACGTCGCCGGAAGTACACATTAACTAATTAACTTCTGCGGCATATGGGCGCCTGACAAACCTGAGAATAGCATTCCGATACCTCAGTAAGGAATCGTTCAAGACCCTATACATTGTGTAAATCAGGCCAATACTGGAGTACGCAGCACCAGTTTAGAATCCACACCTGGTCAAGCAATTAGAGAAAGTGCAAAGATTTGCAACAAGGCTGGTTCCATAGCTAAAAGGAATGTCATATGAAGAAAGGTT
>NC_091310.1:28353840-28363840 GCF_038502225.1 Cherax quadricarinatus | reverse complement strand
TGGTCATCATATGACTGAGACCCACGTCAGGAAACACTTATCCTGTTTCCTGAAGAATCTTAACCTAACCTACTTGTGGTTGTGGAAGGTACCTCGAGAGATCAGTGACAGTGCCTTCAGCTCTCAACCCAAGGATCCTGGAATGTTTGGAGACGCTGGACATGTTTCGTTACCCACCGTTCACTCTATCGTAAGTATCTGAATGTTCTCATTCTGAAGACAACCATTTAACCCCAATGGAAATAATCCACCCTGGGGTTATTCTGGATAACTAATGCAGTTAGTAAGCTGAAAAAAAAGAGACTTCTTCCTTCTCAAGTAGTATTCCACGTTCAGGCGACGAGGAAATTATTTTGTGTGGCGTGACTCTTCCCAGGTGATATACACTGTAGTTTCTCTGCACTGAGAACAATATTAATCTTGTGCTTATTTATACCTCATGCATAATTATAAATTTCACTGAAATGAACTTAGGATGACTTAATACAGTTAAAAAATGTGACTTATTTCCATTGTGTGTGTGAGTGTGAATGAGTGTGTGTGTATACTCACCTAGTTGTGGTTGCAGGGGTCGATTCAAAGCTCCTGGCCCCGCCTCTTCACTGGCTGCTACTGGGTCACTCTGTACCATGAGCTTTATCATACGTCTGCTTAAAGCTATGAATGGATCCTGCCTTCACTACATCGCTTCCCTAACTATTCCACTTCCTGTCAACTCTGTGACTGAAGAAATACTTCCTAACATCCCTGTGATTCATCTGTGTCTTCATTTTCTGTGTCCCCTTGATGCTGCGTCCCATCTCAGGAACATTCTGTCTCTGTCCACCTTGTCAATTCCTCTCAGTATTTTGTATGTCGCTATCATGTCTCCTCTATCTCTCCTGTCCTCCAGTGTCGTCAGGTCGATTTCCCTTAACCTCTCCTCATAGGACATACCTCTTAGCTCTGGGACTAGTCTTGTTGCAAACCTTTGCACTTTCTCTAGTTTCTTTACGTGCTTGGCTAGGTGTGGGTTCCAAACTGGTGCCGCATACTCCAATATGGGCCTAACGTACACAGTGTACAGGGTGGAAATAAATGGTATAAAATACCGACACAATGGAAATATAAACACAAATGCAGTATAATGTGATCCTTTATTGACAACGTTTCACCCACACAGTGGGCTTTTTCAAGTCACATACGGATCTACCTGGGGTTGGAAGGTACGACAGTATTTATAGTCATGTTCAGAATGTTGAGGTCAGGTGGAGAATGCTGCATCTGATGATCTACCGGGTGGGGTTATAGAGTCTTGGGTAGCTTGGCAGGGGTATTGGACAAGTTGTGAGTAGACCTTCTGCAGTGTTCTATGTTCTTATGTGGGATAGCGATGAAGAAGTTTCTTGGCGAGTGGTTCAGCTATGTTATAGAAGCCATTGTTCTGGTTGAAATTGTTGGTTGTAGAGATGAGCGATGATTCCAGGATTCTTCTGTATTGAGTGTTGTCTTCTGTGGCTATAAGTCTTGAGTTTCTGTAGTTAATTAAATGGTTGTGTGAATGGCGATGTTGTACACAGGCATTCCTTGTATCGTCAGTCCTGCTTGCATATTGGTGTTCTGAAATACGTGTTTGGAGGTCTCTTGATGTTTCGCCCACATATAATTTGTTGCAGTCATTACAAGGGATTATGTATACCCCTGCAGAGGACGGAGGCTTGTCCTGTCTACTACTGGTGATGTCCTTGATGGTCGTGGTTGTGGAGGTAGATACTTGGAATGATGTTTTGGCAAAGATGTTGGAAACATGTTTGGCAATGGAGTTGGTTGGGAGGACTATGTATCTCTTCTCGGCAGTGTCTTCTCTGGGTGTGTTGAAGATGTTTAATGCCCGCCGTCTGCAGTCTCTGATAAAGTGACGAGGATAGTGGAGTTTAGAAAATACTTGTTCAATTATAGTGCATTCTTCCTCAAGGAACTCATTGCTGCAGATTCTGAGTGCACGTAGGAAGAAGCCTATAATTACACCACGTTTGGTTTTGGTGTCGTGGTGAGAGTAGAAGTGGAGAAGATCGTTTTGGTTGGTGGGTTTTCGATAGACTTTAAAACGAAGTTCGTGGTCAGCTTTGCAGAGCAGAACATCAAGGAAAGGAAGAGTGTTGTCGACTTCTTCTTCAAGTGTGAACTGGATTGAAGGCTCGACCTGGTTGAGCTTGTCTTGGAGAGCTTGAACGTTGAAGCGTTTAGGAGTTATGAGGAGAATGTCGTCAACATAACGGAGCCAGGTGACAAACGAAGGAATAATGGTGGAGAAACGTTCGGCTTCTAGATATTCCATGTATAGGTTCGCCAGGACTGCACTGAGTGGCGAACCCATGGGTAGTCCAAAAGTCTGCTGAAAGAGGTGATTTTCGAAAGAGAAACACGTAAAGCCAACACATAGTTCAACAAGGTCGATGAAATCGCTGGCTGGAATGGGAAGATCAAGAGAATCGTCAATTTTCCTGCGCAAGAGAGCGATGGCTTGTGTAGTAGGTACTTTGGTGAATAGGGAAGTCACGTCAAGGCTGGAAAGTTTCTTGTTCCTGATGTTGATGTTGCGAATGCGATTGAGAAGATCACCCGAGTGTTTGAGATGTGCTGGACTGATAGATGTGCTGGAGTGAACATGACTATAAATACTCTCGTACCTTCCAACCCCAGGTAGATCCGTATGTGACTTGAAAAAGCCCACTGTGTGGGTGAAACGTTGTCAATAAAGGATCACATTATACTGCATTTGTGTTTATATTTCAAGTGTACAGGGTCCTGAACGATTTCTTATTAAGATGTCGGAATGCTGTTCTGAGGTTTGCTAGGCGCCCATATGCTGCAGCAGTTATTTAATTGATGTGCACCTCAGGAGATGTGCCTGGTGTTATACTCACCCCAAGATCCTTTTCCTTGAGTGAGGTTTGTAATCTCTCGTCCCCTAGACTGTATTCCGTCTGCGGTCTTCTTTGCCCTTCCCCAATCTTCATGACTTTGCACTTGGTGGGGTTGAACTCTAGAAGCCAATTACTGGACCAGGCCTGCAGCCTGTCTAGATCCCTTTGTAGTTCTTCCTGGTCCTCGTCCGATTGAATTCTTCTCATCAGACAAAGACCAGGAAAAAGAACAAAGGGATCTGGACAGGCTGTAGGCCTGGTCCTGAAATTGGCTCCTGGAGTTCAACCCCAGCAAGAGTGTGTGTGTGTGTATGTATGTGTGTGTGTGTGTGTGTGTGTGTGTGTGTGTGTGTGTGTGTGTGTGTGTGTGTGTGTGTGTGTGTGTGTGCGTGTGTGTGTGTGTGTGTGCAAGACAATCGCAAAGGAGAGATTCAGTAAATCCTAAACAAGCCACAAGGGGCGAAAATTTTAACTCAGGAAATTTCACAATGTTTGCAGTTTTTCATCAGGAGCTGTACAATTATGTAATAGGTACAAGGAATGGAAATTCTCAGAGGTAAGTAAACAGTGTGACCACCACTATTTCTATACTCTCAGAGGATAATTCAACACTAGCAATAGTTAGTATGGACTCTCATAAATTCCTATGTACTTCTATGTACTCTCGTGTACTGATATGCATTCTTTAGTAGTTGTGTGTACTCACAAGTACTATTATGTGCTCTCAGGTACTCCCATGTGCTCTCAGGTACTCCCATGTGCTCTCAGGTACTCCCATGTGCCCTCAGATACTCCAATGTGCTCTCAGGTACTCCCATGTGTTGTCAGGTACTCCCATGTGCTCTCAGGTACTCCCATGTGCCCTCAGATACTCCAATGTGCTCTCAGGTACTCCCATGTGTTGTCAGGTACTCCCATGTGCTCTCAGGTACTCCCATGTGCCCTCAGATACTCCAATGTGCTCTCAGGTACTCCCATGTGTTGTCAGGTACTCCCATGTGCTCTCAGGTACTCCCATGTGCCCTCAGATACTCCAATGTGCTCTCAGGTACTCCCATGTGCTATAATGTACTCCAATGTGCTCTCAGATACCCCCATGTGCTCTCAGGTACTCCCATGTGCTATCAGGTACTCCAATGTGCTCTCAGATACTCCCATGTGCTCTCAGGTACTCCCATGTGCTCTCAGGTACTCCCATGTGCCCTCAGATACTCCAATGTTCTCTCAGATACTCCCATGTGCTCTTAGGTACTCCCATGTGCTCTCAGGTACTCCAATGTGCTCTCAGATACTCCCATGTGCGCTCAGGTACTCCCATGTGCTCTCAGGTACTCCCATGTGCTCTCAGGTACTCCCATGTGCTCTCAGGTACTCCCATGTGCTCTCAGGTACTCCCATGTGCTCTCAGGTACTCCCTTGTGCTCTCAGGTACTCCCATGTGCTCTCAGGTACTCCCATGTGCGCTCAGGTACTCTCATGTGCTCTCAGGTACTCCCATGTGCTCTCAGGTACTCCCATGTGCTCTCAGGTACTCCCATGTGCTCTCAGGTACTCCCATGTGCTCTCAGGTACTCCCATGTGCTCTCAGGTACTCCCATGTGCTCTCAGGTACTCCCATGTGCTCTCAGGTACTCCCATGTGCTCTCAGGTACTCCCATGTGCTCTCAGGTACTCCCATGTGCTCTCAGGTACTCCCATGTGCTCTCAGGTACTCCCATGTGCTCTCAGGTACTCCCATGTGCTCTCAGGTACTCCCATGTGCTCTCAGGTACTCCCATGTGCTCTCAGGTACTCCCATGTGCTCTCAGGTACTCCCATGTGCTCTCAGGTGCTCTACATACTTGTGCTCAAAACTTCCTCCTTTATACACTTTCCATGTTAAAATCAGAATTGATTTGACGCTCTGATTCACCTCGTGGAGTTGACGGTGGTGACAGTGGTGGTGACAGTGGTGGTGACAGTGGTGGTGACAGTGGTGGTGACAGTGGTGGTGGTGACAGTGGTGGTGGTGACAGTGGTGGTGGTGACAGTGGTGGTGGTGACAGTGGTGGTGACAGTGGTGGTGACAGTGGTGGTGGTGACAGTGGTGGTGGTGACAGTGGTGGTGGTGACAGTGGTGGTGGTTACAGTGGTGGTGGTTACAGTGGTGGTGATGACAGTGGTGGTGGTGACAGTGGTGGTGGTGACAGTGGTGGTGGTGACAGTGGTGGTGGTTACAGTGGTGGTGATGACAGTGGTGGTGGTGACAGTGGTGGTGGTGACAGTGGTGGTGACAGTGGTGGTGACAGTGGTGGTGGTGACAGTGGTGGTGGTGACAGTGGTGGTTGTGACAGTGGTGGTGGTGACAATGGTGGTGGTGACAGTGGTGGTGGTGAAAGTGGTGGTAGTGATTATGGTGGTGGCGACAGTGGTGGTGGTGGTGACATTGGTGGTGGCGATAGTGGTGTGGTGGTGACAGTGGTGGTGGTGAGTGTTGGTGGTGACAGTGGTGGTGGTGACTGTTGGTGGAGACACTGGTGGTGGTGATAGTGGTGTGGTGGTTGCAGTGTTGGTAGTGACAGTGATGGTGGTGGTTACAGTGTTGGTGGTGGTGACAGTGTTGGTGGTGACAGTTGTGGTGGTGGTGACAGTGTTGGTGATGACAGTTGTGGTGGTGGTGACAGTGGTGGTGGTGACAGTGGTGGTGGTTACAGTGGTGGTGGTGACAGTGGTGGTGGTGGTGGTGGTGACAGTGGCGGTGACAGTGGTGGTGGTGATAGTGGTGGTGGTGACAGTGGTGGTGGTGGTGACAGTGGTGGTGGTGACAGTGGCGGTGGTGACAGTGGTGGTGGTGACAGTGGTAGTGGTGACAGTGGTGGTGGTGACAGTGGTGGTGGTGACAGTGGCGGTGACAGTGGTGGTGGTGACAGTGGTGGTGGTGACAGTGGTGGTGGTGGTGACAGTGATGGTGGTGACAGTGGTGGTGGTGACAGTGGTGGTGACAGTGGTGGTGGTGACAGTGGTGGTGGTGGTGACAGTGGTGGTGGTGGTGACAGTGGTGGTGGTGGTGACAGTGGTGGTGGTGACAGTGGCGGTGGTGACAGTGGTGGTGGTGACAGTGGTGGTGGTGACAGTGGTGGTGGTGACAGTGGTGGTGGTGGTGACAGTGATGGTGGTGACAGTGGTGGTGGTGACAGTGGTGGTGACAGTGGTGGTGGTGACAGTGGTGGTGGTGGTGACAGTGGTGGTGGTGGTGGTGGTGGTGGTGGTGGTGACAGTGGTGGTGGTGACAGTGGTGGTGGTGACAGTGGTGGTGGTGACAGTGGTGGTGGTGATAGTGGTGGTAGTGATTATGGTGGTGGCGACAGTGGTGGTGGTGGTGACATTGGTGGTGGCGACAGTGGTGGTGGTGACAGTGGTGGTGGTGGTGACAGTGATGGTGGTGACAGTGGTGGTGGTGACAGTGGTGGTGACAGTGGTGGTGGTGACAGTGGTGGTGGTGACAGTGGTGGTGGTGGTGACAGTGTTGGCGGTGACAGTGGTGGTGGTGACAGTGGTGGTGGTGACAGTGGTGGTGGTGATAGTGGTGGTAGTGATTATGGTGGTGGCGACAGTGGTGGTGGTGGTGGCATTGGTGGTGGCGACAGTGGTGGTGGTGACGGTGGCGGTAGCGACAGTGGTGGTCGTGGTGGCATTGGTGGTGGCGACAAGGATAGTGACAGTGGTGGTGATGACTGTTCTGATAGTGGTTATGGTCATGATAGTAGGGGTAAGGATGGTGGTGGGTACGATAAGTGTAGTTGTGGTGATGGCTGGTCTGATAGTGATTATGGTGATGATGATAGGGGTAAGGATGGCGTGGTAGTCACGATGGTAGTGGGTATGATAACTGTAGTTGTGGTGATTGGGGTGACTGTAATGAAGGTGATGGTAATAGTAGGGGTGGGTGGTGTTAGTTGTGGTGGCTGTGGTGGTGGTGGTGGTGGATGTAGTGTGGTGATAGGGGTGATGGCTGTGGTGGTGGTGATGGTGGCTGTGGTGGTGGTGGTGGCGGTGGTGCTGGCGGTGGTGGTAGTGATAATGGTGGTGGTGGTGGTAGTGGTGGTGGTGGTTGTAGTGGTGGTGATGGTGGTGGTAGTGGTGGTGGAGGTTGTAGTAGTGGTGGTAGTGGTAGTGGTGGTGGTAGTGGTGGTGGTGGTAGTGGTGGTAGTGGTAGTGGTGGTGGTAGTGGTGGTGGTGGTAGTGGTAGTGTGGTGGTAGTGGTGGTGGTAGTGGTGGTAGTGGTGGTAGTGGTGGTGGTGGTGGTGGTGGTGGTAGTGGTGGCGGAGAGACATTTTCCCAAAGAGAAATCTAGGTACAACAAGTCAACCAAGATAAATATGGTGTCTCTTTGATTATACTACAGCGAGCGTAAACTGTACACTGTGTGTACACACAGTCACTGTCTGTACACAGTCACTGTGTGCACACACAGTTACTGTGTGTACACACAGTCAATATGTGTATTCGTAGTGAATGTGAGTACTCGTAGTGACTGTGTGTGCACCCTTAGTGACCGTTTACACTCGTTGTGATTATGTGTGTTCTCGTGGTTACTGTGTGTACTCGCAGTGACTGTATTTCTACTTTCAGTGACGGTGTGTGTATTCGCAGTAACTGTGTGTGTACTCAGTGACGGTGTGTGTACTCGCAGTAACTGTGTGTGTATTCGCTGTGACTGTGTGTGTGTACTCGCAGTAACTGTGTATTCTCGTAGTGACTGTGTGTGTATTCATATGACTATGTGTGGTGTACTCCTAATGATTGTGTATACTCACAGTGACTGTGTACTCACAGTGATTGTGTGTGTACTCACAGGGACTGTGCATGTACTCGGAGTAACTGTGTGTGTACTCGCAATAACTGTTTGTGTGTGGTCGCATCTGTTCTCGTAGTGACCGTGTGCGTACTCGTGGTGACTGTGTGTGCTAGTTGTGACTGTGTGTGTGTACTCGCAGTGACTGTACTCGTACCACTGAACTAGCGTCGGTTAAATTGTCTCTACACCCGCAAGGTTTTTGCTCTGGGGCCTCGTATTAAACCTGAATAATCACGAGATAAATTACGCAATCACAGGCTGTAGAAGCTCGCTACCTAACTCTCTCTCTCTCTCTCTCTCCCTCTCTCTCTTTCTCATAAGAGAGATCGCTAGACTAAATAAGTTTACACGCAGACCTCCGCCCTGAATTCAGACCTACTGGCCTACTGAACTTAATGTAGCTAAGCGGCCATCTTCATGCGGCGTCAGAAACGGTGAGAGACAGTGGAGGGAGAAGGTGAGAGGGAAAATGAAGAGAATCAATGGAGAGAGGCAGTGGGAAAACACAATGATTTAGAAATAGGGAAAAATGGGATGGAAGTGTGGAGGCACTGGAAAGGGGTGAGAGATAGATAGATAGATAGATAGATAGATAGATAGATAGAGAGAGAGAGAGAGAGAGAGAGAGAGAGAGAGAGAGAGAGAGAGAGAGAGAGAGAGAGAGAGAGAATCTATTCCTATACGATCGTACGTACCCGTCTGCACATACACACATGTGCACCGTTCTCTTGTATACATACGCATATCAACTGCAGTTACGTACACAAACACATGTATAACGTGTGCTGACAGACCTTCACTTACGTAAATACTACAGATACTTGCAGGCATATTTATGATTAACTCTCAGAACTGTTTTTTTTTTTTCAAAACTCCATTAATGCAAGAAGACCGGTAGAAGAATACGTCATTTATATAAATAATTTATTGGGAATTGTACAACATCTTCATCACAAAAGTCAACATAACAGAAACAACAACATTAAATATCAACGTTAAAGAGTAATTAACGTATCACATAGTGAGGATTAGTGCAAATAAATAATACAGATAACTTACAACATACAAACACACGATAAATAATAATAATAATAATAATAATAATAATAATAATAATAATAATGATAATAATAATAATGATAATGGTATTGATAATGATAATAATAATATTAATGATAATAATAAGAGACGACACAGATAGATCAAAGTGACTTAAACAGGATTTGTTCAGTCTGTGTCGTAGTAAGTAATAATAATATAGAAAGGGAGAAAAGATGAGAGAGAGAGAGAGAGAGAGAGAGAGAGAGAGGGGGGGGGAGAGAGAGAGAGACAGACAGACAGACAGACAGACAGAGAGACAGAAACCTGAGTGATAATTTCATACACGTGTGACTGAGGGAGACGCCGCTACAGAAGCCAGTGAGCTGGTCGACCCTTGGTTTTCAATTTCCATAGTTTTGTGCTAATGTCGTAATTTATAACATAAACCAAAATTTCTGCACTGCGAGACAAGGTATTATGAAGCATACTTGTCCCGTGTCTGTGCATAATTACAGGTTCTCACTGCTAGTTATCACTACTCCTATAATACTCCATGAATATTAAGTCGCACAAATTATTGAAGTGATTTATATATTTTAAAACATTCATCAAACGTTTGCAAAAATATTTTTAGGGAAAAACTATTCCAAAACGAATAGTTGCGTGTAAATCATCTCTGAAACAGGTTAGGCGTGAGGTAGCGATGTTGTTTCTAGGTCAGACTCCACCACCTCAACCCAGCTACTGACGCAGTAGCTTTGGCATGAAGAACTTATATATACATATATATATATATATATATATATATATATATATAGATATATATATAGATATTATATATATATATATATATATATATATATATATATATATATATATATATATATATATATATATATATATATATATATATATATATATGTCGTGCCGAATAGGCAGAACTTGCTATCTTGGCTTAAATAGCAACGCTCATCTTACCATATAGGACAAGTGAAAATTTGTTTATGCAATAATTTCGCCCAAATCATTCTGAAACTAACGAAAAAAATATATTTCACTCTGTTTGTTTAGTATTAAATTATTGTAAACAAATCTAAAATATATTTAGTTGGGTTAGGCTAAAATAAATTGTTCTTGTTATAATAAGGTTAGGTAAGTTTTCTAAGTTCTCTTTGGTGTAAAATTATAAATTTTTACATCAACATTAATGAAAAAA